>NW_024465286.1:0-165235 GCF_017591425.1 Ochotona curzoniae
TGTCATTGAAGACTTGGGAGCTTTCATTTGGAACAATTACTAGAAAACTTTATAGATTACATATTATATTCAAGTTTCATATATAGTTATAGACAGAATAACTTTGAATGTAGAAATATTGAAGCACTTAATACCATCCAGTTATTTTTCTGAAGCATACATTTTAGTGACAATATGGTTTTTCTGTGATTTTGTAATTTTAACAATAGTTGTTGAAAAAATAGTGCTTTGCAGTAACATTATGATTTTTTAATTTTTTAAACATTTTCATTGGATAGTCAGATTTACAGTAGCAGAGACAGAAAGATCTTCCATCTGCTGCCTCACTCCCCAGGTCACCACAGTGGCCGGAGTTGAGCCAAACAGAAGCCAGGAGCCAGGAGCTTCTTGTGAGTTTCCCATACGGGTGCAGGCTCACAAGGTATTGTTCTGTCCTTGACTGCTTTCCCAGGCCACAGGCAGGGTGCTTGATGGGAAATATAGCAGCCAGGATATACACCAGCATCCATATGTGATCCCTGTATGTGCAAGGTGAGGAATTTAGTCACTAGGCTACAGTGCAAGTCCCAGTAACATTATTTTTAAATAAATAGTAATTGTTTGCATTGACCTACAGACTACATGAGTTTAATCAATGCCAGTTATTGAAATTATTGTTACTGTTTCAAGGATGCCTTCTTGGCACTTGTAAGGCACTATTCTTGCCCAGGGAAGCTGATGGCTTTTATTTCTCCAGCCACTGTGTCTGCCTCCAAGTTGACGTTGCTTAGCACAGTAGGAACCACTGAAGAGGCTAGGAACAATCAAGACCAATGCCTAACTCCCTGTCTCCACCTTCTCTTGCAGGTGTAGCCCTGCAGCCTGCTACATGCTTCCCAGGCTGGAGAACACCAACACACCTTCAGTAAGTTGTTTGTTTACTTCTCAGCTTGCTTTACATGGTATTTGAGGAGCATTTTAATAGTTTTTAAGCCAAAAGGGAAAAAAAATGTGAGAGAAAGAAGGTAAAATTTTGATAACTAAACATTGGAACTGTCAAAGCTGATTGAAACTTCCTCTCCAGGTTTTCCGATAAGATTTATGTTTTTTAAAAGATGTATGTATTTTTATTGCAAAATCAGATATACAGAGAGTAAGAGAGACAGAGAGGAAGATCTTCTGCCAATGATTCACTTGCCAAATGCCCTGTGCTTGCCAAAATGAAGCCAAAAGCTCAAATAGTCTTCCGCATCTCCCACGTGGGTGCAGGGTCCCAAGGCTTTGGGCTGTCCTTGACTGCTTTCCCAGGCCATGAGCAGAGAGCTGGATGGGAATTGGAGATGCCTGGATCAGAACCGGCTCCCGTATGTAATCCTAGCACGTTCAAGGTGAGGACATAGCTGCTAGACATCTGTAATTTGCCCTGTCTTGAGATATATTGACAATAAGTTGACAGTGGTATTAAAATGAATAAAATCATGTAAGGGTGTGTCAGTATGTGAGATGAGAGCATGTAATTACAGTGCACTTAATTCTCATTCTGGCTCCTCCACCCTTTCCATCTGGCCTCCTACTGTTGCATCTGAGAAGCATCTGGTGGTGGTGTAAATACTTGCATATGTCCCACCCGCATGTGAGACGCCAGAGGGAGATCTGGAGTCATTCTGACACAGCCACAGCTAGGAAATACATTCAGGAAAAAAAAAAAAACTGCACAAATCATCTGTTTTTCTGTCATTCATCATGTCAAGTGAATAGTGACATTGTAAATGCAGTGCAAGTATCTTTCCATCTAGGTTCAAGGTTAGTTTTCCAGCAGTGGTATTTACATTATACAAAATGCCAGATAACTTCATTGTATATCAGGTATGGGATGAGTAGAAGGTTCAGTGGGAAAAGCAAGCTGACTTTTGATTACCAGATTTGTTTATTTAAATAATCCTTGTGACATGTTTTGAGATAACATGTTACACTGCTGCTTTCAATGCCAGAAGTCTATGTAAGGACCAGTTAAGTCCCTGATGTTCCCCTTCTGATCTACTTCCCTGCTAATGTGCTTGGAAATAGAATAAAATGTCCCATTTGCTTGGACACCTGCACCCCTGTGGAGGATCAGAATGCAGTTCAGGCTCCTGGTTTTGTCCCGGGCCTTGCTGCCTCTTGTGGCCACATGGGGAGTAAACAAGTGGTGGGGAGATCTTTCTGTCTGGCTGGCTTTGACTGTTGCTTTGCTTTGTAATTCTCACTTTTAAGTAAGTAAATTGTGTTTTTTTTTTTTAAATTAAAAAAAGCCACTATTCTTTATATCCTGTTAATTGGGGACTGTTTAAATTCTTTTTTAAAAAATATTTTTATTTTTGGTGATTTTTACATAGTTGTTTAGGGCGGTTGGTCAAGGCTACAGGAAGTTAGGTGAGATCACCATTCCCACATTCTCTTTTTTTTCCTTCTGGTCATTGGGGGAAGGGAGGAGATAAATGGAGAAGCCACACCCAGCCTCCCAACCATCCCATGATCCCTGATGTGGGGCATGCTCTGAGGGTCCTACTCATGAGGTTTTGATAGTTCAACAGTTCTGAATTACTGCTGATCTCCCCGTTCCAAGCACAATGAAATCTCCAGAATTGGTTGATATAGTCCATCTTAGAATCTCCGTTTGCCCACGTATTCACCTCCAGCACTCTTTGGGGTAGTTGATTGGTTTGTTCTATTTTTTTCTCATTTTATGATTATTATTATCATTTTATGATACAGTTCTATATTCCCTTATCCCCTCCCCAATTCCCTCCCTTTCACCTAGTTCCTCTATATCATTACTAACATATAGTTCTTCATACATAGTCATATGTCCATCATTGTGGGCATGGATGATGGCACAGAGTCCAGAATCCTATTGTCAAGATATAGTAAACAGTTTCATTGTAAGTCCATCTTTGTCTGCAAGAACAAAGGCATACTATACTGCATCCTCACATCTGGATGTTAGTCTCCATTTCACAGCTACTGTACTTCCCCTTAAATGAAAAGTCATAATACAAAATCAACAATAGAAAGAAAATAGAAATTTACAATGCCATGAAGTTAAATGACATGTTACTAGATATGACAGTCTCCATTACACAGCTACTATGCATCCCCTTTAATGAAAAGCCACAAAACAAAATCAACATCAGGGAGAAAAAAGAAATTAGCAACACCAAGAAGTTAAATAACATGCTATTAAATGAGTAACATGTAGCTGAAGAAATAAAAATCAAGAACCTTCTTGAAGAAAATGATGCCACTGCATGATCTACGAGTCATTGAATGATTTAATCAAAAGAAAGTGTTTTGAAGAGAGGAAACCAACAGAAAACAACAAAACCCATGCAATATAGTTTCTGCTGATCTTTGTTGGTGAAGTGTGTCTCCTCCAGACAAGAAACAGATGGGTTTTGTTTTTTTAATCCAGTCTACTAATCTGTAATGTTTGATTGAGCTTAGGCCATTCACATTCAGGTTTAATATGTATGGGTGGTACTTTGGTCCTGTCATTTTAAGAATGGGTTGTTCATTGGTTCAGTCTTCTGTTGTCATTTTACTTTGATGTTCTTCCCTTTTGCCTTTGGTTTTGGTGGGTGCTATTCCTCTTTGTTGTGGGCTAAGGAGTTGACTAGCACTCCCTAAGCCAAGCACTACAGGGAGTGGGCTTGGGGCTACAATCACCTGGTCTCAGCTGTATCCAATATGCGCTAATGTGAGTGCATGGTAAAGAGTAAACAAGAAGTAGGTGAAAGGTCAAGAGGGAAGGCAATAAAGCCTCTCTGAGGCTTCAGAGAGAGACTTCCACCATCCCAGGTCTCCAGTCGGTGCCTCAATCCCTCAGACCCCTCGACGTGTCCTCGTTACTCGTGCTGTTAGTCGTAACACCTCTTCTCTGTCAAGAGAACATCTTTATGGATCATTTGTAGGGCAGGTTTGAAAGAGGCTAATTCTTTGAACTTTTCTTTACTCTGGAAGAATTTTATTTCATTTTCAAAGACAAAAGAAAACTTAGCTGGATATGTTATCCTAGGCTGAAATTTTTTTTTTAGAATCTAGAATATGTCGCTCCATTCTCTTCTTGCCAGTAGAGTTTCCTGTGAGAGCTCTCCTGTGAGTTTAATTGGCATTCCTTTATATGTCAGCTGATTTTTTTCACCTGCACATTTAAGGATCTTTTCCTTATGTTCAATTGATGAGAGCTTGATAATCATATGTCTTGGTGAAGATCGCTTTTGATCAAGCCTGTTAGGAGTTCTGTGCCCCTCCTGGATCTTGTTTCCCAATTCTTTCTCCAGATTGGGGACATTTTCCTTTATTATGTCATTAAATACATTTGCAAACTCAGCTTCGCTTTCTGCACCTTCTGGGACTCCCATAATTCTTACATTTGGCCGCTTAATAGTGTCTTTCAATGCTTGAATACTTTTTTTGGCCTGATCCAGCTCTGCTTCCAGCTTTTTGTTTGCTTCCCCTCTGGTGACAGGAAATGTCTTCCAATTCTGAGATTCTTTCTTCTGCTTGCTTCATTCTATTTTGGAGACTCCCCACTGTGCTTTTAATTTACTGTGTCCTTAATTTTTGATATGCCAGCCTTGATATGCTTTATTGCTTCCTTAAATTCTTTGAACTTTTGCATGAGCTTCTAATTTTTGATCAGAAGCTTTAAAATGAGTCTGATGGAATGTGTCGATGTCTTCCTCAGTTAACTCTGAGGTTGGCACAGAGTTTTGCTTCATTGCAGGAGAGTTATCAGTAATATTCTTTGTGCCTTTGTCTCTTCTTTTTCTCTTGGTCATTGTACTTCTGTTTAGCAGAGTCTTCTCCTTGGGTCGGGTTTCTAAGCTGTGTCACCCACAGGTCTACAATGCGATTTTACTTATTGCAGTTGGTACACAATTTTGCTTGTAGCCACCTGTGCCACAACCTCCAGAGAGTTCCACGTGTGGGTTCTTATGCCAGATTTCCACCATGGTCTCTGTAACCCCAGCTCTTGGATCACCCTTCTCCACCTCCTGTAATACTGTGTTGAGGCAGCACCATTGTCTCTGCATCCTTTCTCCCATTTCTGGTTGGAGCAGGTCCAAGGATTAGAGAGACACAAGGTGTCCTGTGTAATTAGATTGTTGGTGGTGCTGATCTTGGTGGAACCTGTTGGATGATAAGTCTGGGTGCCACACGGACCTATTTTGACCCATACAATGCCACAGTCGGTGTTATTTTCCTGTGGGACGAGTGCAATCAATGAAACTCAGTTAGTTCTCACAAGCTCAGCACATGTGCAGTTCATTGTTGTCCCCTGCCGTCCTAAAGCTATTGCCGCAGTGTTCAAAATGGTGTCTGACATAAGAGTTCTTGATCTGCTGGCCATGGGTTCTGAGGGCTACCCAGACCTGTCTTGGGTGGAACCTGTAGAATGCCACATTGCTGCAATTCACAGAGTCAGAAATGAGTTCACTCCCAGCTGTGTGTTTGCTCATCCTTGCCCTTGCCTTTGCCTCCTTTTGCAAAATGGCACCCAATTCAGCTTTAGGGTTCTGACTGGGCTATGAAATCCATCCTATTCTCACACTTCCCATCTGAGATCGGCTGCTCTGTCTCTGCTCCTGGTCAGATCAAATAGACCAGCAGGATGAACTTTTCTTTGTCTGGGCTTACCTCCCAAGCTCCCAGTGAAAGTCCCTTCCCACCTGGTTGCTGGTGGAGTTCCAGCAGTTGGTGGAGTTCAGATGGCCATTAGTTGAATGCTGCTGGAGTATCAGTCACTGCAACACCACCCCATTGTGTCCGCTCCTTCCCTGTGTCTGTCAGTCTCCAGGTCCCTCTCTTCTGCTGTTCTGTCCTTTCCTATTTCCTGGAATAGGTCCTCTCTGCTTCATACTGTTTAAATGTTTTTCTGTCCATTTAAACATGTCCTTACCCTATTCAGCCATCTTGATTCTGGTTTGTTCTATTCTTTGTGCTTTGTTATGGTACCAAGTGTTCTCTGCATGCTCCAATGTATTGCTATATCCTCCATGTGTACCTGAATATGCTGTTCACTGCTCCTACGAAGCCACTGAGGCCTGGCTCTGACACATGCTCTCCATGGTCAGTCATGAAATCTGCAGTTCTCTCCATGGTTGGAGTTCTGAATCCAGTGATTCAGTTGGGGGGATCCCCAAAGAAACTTGATCTGATGTGATCCCAGACCTGATTCTTGTGTGTGCATGCCAATAGAAGCTCCAGCACATTCCATCACCTCCTATCAGCTTTTTGCACATATTGTTGGTTGATATTGCTGGATCAGATCTGCCTCCAGCCCGCTGTTCCATAGAAACCAATGAGTGTGTATCAGAGAGGTGCCTATTGTTTCCCTCATGGGCTCTCTCCCATTCCTGGATCTTGCACTCTCCAGGTGTTTCTGCCACTTAGCTTGAAAGAGTATCTGCCCCACCCCCCAATACCCCCCTGGATCCATCATCTGCTAGGTGATGCTGTGGCAAAGCCCATCCAACCCAACCCTCACCCAATCTGGCTTATATATATCCAGTAGGTACAGTCTGCCCATCTTGGATTTTCCTTGTTGCATTAAACATGCAGGTCAGCAGATGTTATAGCCTTGCCTGGACTAGTCTGCCCAAATACCAGCTGTCACATTCACCAGTAGGAGTAGTGGCTCAGTGGGGGAGCTCCCTGCAGCATCCCTACTGGGTTCTGCTGCTTTCCCATGGGTCTCACTTATCATGGTTATGTGGTGTAACCCAGTCTGGCATAGCATAGTTCACCTTGGCATTTGCCATTGAGTCCTACAGCCTAGCCTGGCCCAGCTTGCTCAGAGTTCAATGTCACATAGGTGGGGCCTACAGCCTAGCCAGTCCAACTGATTGCCAGTCCCATCCATAATGTGAGTTGTGTAGTGTTGCAACACTACTCGGCCTGATCCACATACCATTGTGGCTCTCAGATTTGCCAGTAAGTGATATGAACCGGCCAACCCAGATTGCCCCACTTGAGCCAAAGGTATGCCCTTGGGTACCATAACCTGGCCTGTTCTAGGCTGCTACCTGTCGTGGTTCTTGTGCTCACCTGCAGGGACTGTGTCCCAACAAAGGAATTCCACAAACTCCTCCATGAGAACTTATCCCAATGGCAGATCAGTGGGTTCATGGTGCAGCCCTACTTTGTCCATCTCCTGTCTTAGCAGCAATAGTGGTCTTTCCTGATTGGCCCTCAACCCATTCTGGGTTTTTTTTTTTTTTTTCTGTTGGGCATTATAGCCCAGGCCAGGATGGTCCACACCCTGACACAGCTCATACATAGCTCAACAGGGAGAAATGTAGCCTAGTCCATCCTACATTAAGCCTTGTTCTCATGCGCACCAGTGCGTGCTGGAGTCTAGCTCAGTCTGGCACACACCAGACCTAGTCGACACTTGTGTCAAAAGAGATGACAGCCATGTGAAGACCAGATAACAGCTCCTACTCAGGCCCTCACACTTTTAAGTAGGAACCATAACCCAGTCAGGGTATACCCCTCGCTCCCCAGCCAGGCCTGTCCCCAGCCATAGATGTTGCTTGTGCCAATGGTTGCTCTGACCCATCTTGGCATAGTCCATCACATGTCTTGGCTTTTGCTTTCAAATGCTGGAGCCTGGCCAGACCCAGCTTGCCCCTGTCCCAACTCTAGGTGGTGGTACTATAACCTAGACCTGCTCAGTCTACCTATCCCTGGCCCACGAAAACTGGTAGGTGTGACAGCCTAGCTGGAATGACCTATGCTCCTTCCTGGTTTCTTCACTTGCTTGTGAGCTAAAGTTTTTGGTCCTACCTGGTCTGTCCCTTGTACAACCAACCCACACATTTGCCAACCTGGGGAGCTAACTTGTCCACCTTGTCTCCTTGCCAGACCTCCAGACCTGAATCATGTGCTCAGCAGCAGGAGCTATGACCCAGCAGGAGAGTTTCCCAAGTTCTCCCACTTTGCCTATTCCCAGACCCGGATCTCACTCATGTCAGTGGGTTCTAGGCACTTGACTGGCATACTCTTGGCCTTTGTGAGCTTATGAATGTTGCGGCCCAGCCTGCTTCACACCCTCTTTTAGGATGCATATGCTAGTGCTGCAGCCTGGACCTGCCCGGATTATTTTCAGTGTCTGTACCCACAAGTGATGACAGGTTCTATGGTCACACCTAGCTCAACCCATCACCCTCCCAGCTCCTGAGCTAACCAGTGGGACTTGTATTTCCACAGGTTTAGGCTCACATATCTCCCACAGAATCTACCCCTGGGCCTGGTTCTCTCACAGGCTGATGTCATGGCCCTGCCCAATATGACCCATCCTTGTTCAGACAGTGGGATCTAGCTTTGTCAGACAGATCCCCAGCCCTAACTTTTGCATGGACTAGCATGTGGTGGTCAGCAATATTCCTTACTAAGAATTGCTACTCAGGACTCCCATATGGGCTGGTGTATCAGTCTCACCCATACACTGCTTCTGGTCTCTCCCCTCCAAACCACCATGTCTCAGTCCCCTCATTTTCCTGCAAGTGCAGTGGCCCTGTCACTGCGAGTCCCTCAGGATTAATTTCTTACCTCCATGTACAGTGGCCTTTTCCATGAATGTCTCTAGGTAACAATTCCACACCCCAAGACTGTAAAGCTCGCCTCTGGGTGAAGCCAGCAGGTGAAGCCTGGTTCCGGTTGGTGCTCCAGCTACCCACAATCCCAGGATTCCCTCAGCACTTGGCATCGGTGACTATTGCTAGTGCTCCAAGTATGGAGTCCAAGCTGACTCAGGTACTCCCAGCAGCTGCCATGCTGCAGCAGCTCCATTAACACTGCCAGCTTTCAAATGCTAGAGCGTCTTTTTTTTTTTTTTAAGATTTATTTTTTATTATTTTCTCATTGGAAAGGTGGGTATACAGAGAGGAGAGACAGAGAGGAAGATCTTCCGTCCGATGATTCACTCCCCAAGTGAGCGCAATGGTCGATGCTATGCTGACCCAAAGCCAGGAGCCTCTTCCGGGTCTCCCACGCTTGTGCAGGGTCCCAAAGCTTTGAGCCGTCCTCGACTGCTTTCCCGGGCCACAGGCAGGGAGCTGGAAGGGAAGCGGGGCTGCCGGGATAGAACCGGCACCCATATGGGATCCCGGGCGTGCAAGGTGAGGACCTTAACCACTTGCGCCACCGTGCCAGGCCCAAGAGCATCTTTTTTTTAAGATATATGGGAGGGAGCCCTGAGGTCCCTCCCACATATCTTAAAAAAGAAAAGGAGAAAAAGAATATGCAGCTATGATGACACTGATATAGTTAGCACATATTTGGCATTAACGAGGCTCAGGATGCCCATCAGCTCTTAGCTACTTTTCTCCCACCTGTGTAACACTTACCTAGGTACAATGCAAAGTAGGCAGCTACCTAGAGCTGGAGTGGTTAATGTCTTCTAAATAGATCATTTTAGTGTACAGGGATGATTCTGATTTGTAAAAAAAAATCCAGTGAATTTTGATCAACATGTATTTATTAATATCATAGGGTACAGTGTTTTATTTAAGTATATGCACAGCATCAGCTGAGTAAACCAGGTGGCCAGGCTTTCTATCTTTGTTTCTTTCTTTGTTTTTTTTTTTTTTTACAGCACACAGGGTCCTCTGTTCCCATTGCGTTATCATTGTGAATTGCACTCACCATGCACTGGGATGGAACACTGGATCTTGCTCCCTCTGTCTCTCTTTGCTACCTTTCTTTTTTTTTAACCTTTGCTACCTTTCTTTTTTTTTTAATATTTATTTTTATTATTTTTTTATTGGAAAGGCAGATATACAGAGAGGAGAGACAGAGAGGAAGATCTTCCGTCCAATGATTCACTCCCCAAGTGAGCGCAACGGCCCATGCTATGCCGATCCGAAGCCAGGGGCCTCTTCCGGGTCTCCCTCGAGGGTACAGGGTCCCAAAGCTTTGGGCTGTCCTCGACTGCTTTCCCAGGCCACAAGCAGGGAACTGGAAGGGAAGTGGGGCCACCAGGATAGAACCGGCGCCCATATAGGAATCCGGGCGTGCAATGTGAGGACCTCAACCACTTGTGCCACCGCGCCGGGCCCTCTTTGCTACCTTTCTACCTCCTTCCTATCCCTGGTCTTCATTCTTACCAACCTGTAGCAATCACAATTCTAAGTTTGCAGCTATTTTTTAACATTCTTATATGATAACATGTTAGTTTTGTCTACATTTGCCTTATTTTATCTCACTACATCCATTTCCATCTATTTTGTAACAAATAAGAATTTTTTTGTTTTAATGACTGAATACAGTCTCTTAATATTCATATAGGTTTCACTATTAATAACATCGGGGGAACAAATGAAATCTAGAATCAAATTAATTTTGTACCTTTTAGTTTACTAATTTAGTATGTGTTTATTTCTTTGCCTTTTATTTTCTTACCTTGTCTACTTTACTTGGGTGAATATTAAATTACATAACAATAAAAAGTAGTCATTCTAATTTGGTTACGTATCTTACAGGAAATGCTTTTGGTTTTTTGGAATTCATTTGTGTGATGGCTATAGGTTTGTTATCTATAGATATTATTTTATTGAGTTCTATTTCTGTGTACCTCAACTGAGGTAGATTTGGAAGTATTTATAGATTTGTAGATTTCTTCTACTTACCTATATAAGTTATTTCAAAATAAATGTAGAAATTCATTGAGTGCTTTCTATAAGATAATTTTAATGATGCTTGTTCTTCATTCTGTTAATTTTCATTTATTGGCCCATTTTCTACATTCTCTAGTTAGGTGCACCTTGGCTAGTACATGTGAGCTTATTGTTGTGATGTTTCATTTGTTTTACATATATTATAGAAATGTTTTTATTAAAGATTTATTTATTGCAAAATCAGATATATAAAGTGTAGGAGAGACTTAGATTAAAATCTTAGGTCTGATGGTTTCCTTCCCAATGGGGAAGCGTTGGCTCCTGGGATTGTAACCAGTGACCATATGGCATCCTGGTGCATGCAATACAAGGATTTTAGCAACAAGGCCACCGTTCTCGGCCCTGTGATAAGAATTTTACATCTATTTTATCAGGTAATTGGTCTATGCCTTTTTAATGATTTTAAGCTAGATTTCTGGACTGTAAGCAATTATTTCAGAAGGAGCATTAAGTAAATATATAGAGAAATCATTGTACAGCAATGGAGATTGCATTTTTAATGAGCAAATCCATCTCCCCCCCTGCCCCCATTTTAAACAGTCAGACATAGTTGAAGATCTTCCTACTGCTGATTCAGTCTAGTTTAGGAATCCAAGTACTGTTAGGCTCAGCATAATTATGGAATGGTTTTCTTCATTTTAATTTTTTACCATAATTCTAGAAAATTTGGTGTTAATTTGGTAGAATTTAGTAGTGAAGACAACTAGTGTTGACCTTTGGTTTGAAGAGATTTATTGCTGATTCATTAACTGCCTATTTTATCAAGTTTTTTGGTGTCTTTCTGATTCAGTTTGTAGCCTAATGCTAAGTATCCAGAAATTAAGCATTTTGTATGATTTATTTGTTTATAACTATTGTTTACACTCCCTAGGGATCCATTGCACATCCATTTTTCCAGTGAAGATTTATTTTATCAGGCCTGGCATGGTGGCCTAGCAGCTAAAATCCTCACCTTGTGCATGCCGGGATCCCATAGGGCAACGGTTCTAATCTCGTCAAAGCCGCTTCCCATCCAGCTCCCTGCTTGTGGCCTGAGAATGCAGTCAAGGATGGCCAAAAGCCTTGGGACCCTGCACCTGCATGGGAGACCTGGAGGAGATTCCTGGCTCCTGGCTTCAGATTGGTGCAGTGCCAGCCATTGCAACCACTTGGGGAGTGAATCATCGGACGGATATCTTCCTGTCTCTTCCCCTCTCTGTATGTGTGACTTTGCAATTAATAAAAAATTGTTAAAAATTAATTTATCGATATGCAAGTCAGAACTATAGAGAAAGAGGGAGAGTTAGAGAGATCTTCCTTCTGCTTTAATCCCTCTCTAAGTGACCACAATTGTTAAAGCAGGACCAGTTTGAAGCTTCTTCCCAGTTCTCCGAGATCAGTACAGGGAATCAAGCATTGGGACATCCTGTGCATTCCCACATGCACTAGAAGGGAGCTGGATCAGAAAGAAAGGAGTTAGGCCTTTGCAGTGACCTAGTGGATAAAGTCCTTGCCTTACACATGCTGGGATTCCATATGGGTGTTGGTTTTAATCCTGGTGGCTCCACTTCCCATCCAGCTCCCTGATTGTGGCATGGGAAATCAGTGGATAATAATAATAATAATAATTTGTCAAATACCAGGACACAGGAAGTTCCATGTGTTGTTCAATTGGCAGCTTTTATCTTTCAAGCTCCTTGTGACCTTAACAACATATACATCCCCTGTTCAGTACAAAATGATCAAAGGACCTCAGTAGGTAGTTCTCAAAATGTAGCCATTTGGGAAATGTAAATCAAAATCACAATGAGATAGCTCAACCCTGTCAGAATGGCTATTATTATTTGGAAGAAATTGGTAACAATTACTGGTGAGGATGTCAAAAATGGAAACTTTTATACATTGCTGATGGAGTTATAGATTAAGTCAACATGTGAAAAATAATATCAAATTTCTTAAAGGTTTAAAAATAAGATTGCTGGGCTCAAAATGGTAAACTAGCAAGCAAATTCCTTGCCTTGAATGTGCTGGGATCCCATATGGGCACCGGTTCAAATCTCAA
The DNA here is from genome assembly GCF_017591425.1 of Ochotona curzoniae. Taxonomy (NCBI): domain Eukaryota; kingdom Metazoa; phylum Chordata; class Mammalia; order Lagomorpha; family Ochotonidae; genus Ochotona; species Ochotona curzoniae. The sequence continues at coordinate 12,742 of NW_024465286.1, forward strand.
CAACCCTGCTCCCCATCCAGCTCCCTGCCAGTGGCCTGGAAAAGTAGCCTTGGGTCCCTGCACCTGCATGGGAGACCTGGAAGAACTCGTGGTGATTCTTGGCTTTGGATCAGCAGAACACTAGCCATTGAGGCCCTTTGGGCAGTGAATCATTGGATGGAAGACCTTCCTCTCTGTCACTCTTTGTCTCTGTATATGTGACTTAGCAATCAAAATAAATAAACCTTTAAGAAAAAGCTTAAATTAAATAAAAAAGATTAAATTTCAGTAAGACTGCTGTAAGTTTACATTTTCACTACTAGTTGCATTTTCTGAGTTATGAACATGTCGCATGAAAGAGATACCATCTTTTTTATAGCAGCACTATTCATAATGCGCAAGATGTGGAATGAATTGAGGAGTCCATCATTAGATAATTAAATAAGGAACATGTAGCATATGTGTAAATGAAATTCTGTGTATTATATCAAAGTGAGTGTAACTAGAGTGCAAGATATTAAGTGAAATAAGCTAAATACAGGGCCTGGTGGTATGGCCTAGTGCATAAAGTCCTCGCCTTGAACACACCAGGATCCCATATGGGCGCAAGTTCTAATCCCAGCAATCCCACTTCCCATCCAGCTCCCTGCTTGTGACCTGGGAAAGCAGTGGAGGACGGCCCAAAACCTTTGGACCCTGCACCCATGTGGGATACCCGGAAGAAGTTCCTGGATTCTGGCTTTGGATCGGCATAGCATCAGCCATTGCGCTCACTTGGGGAGTGAATCATCAGATGGAAGATCTTCCTCTCTGTATATCTGACTTTCTAATAAATAAATAAATTTAAAAAAAAGAGTAAAAGGGTAAAAGGGAGGATTCAAAAGAAGTATCATACTGTTAAATGTATGTGTATCTGCTACATTCACTGTTTTTATGTTAAAATTTAGTAAATAAATTACTGGAACAAAAGGCAAACCCAGAAAATTGGTAGATGCTAAAGGGCTTCCAGAACATTTAAAAAAAATTAAGTTTGCTGCAGCATGGCATTTATCTTATATGTATACCTTCTGTTCAGCTGGCAGGCTATGACTGGCTAATATGAACTAATTGTCTGAAGAAGATAGTTCTGTATGAGACTATCATTTGTTTCCTTCCTAAGCTGTAGTTTACTATGTGGAAATTAAAACTTCAGTTTTATTATGTTATTCCATACAAAGTAAAGCAAAGACAAAGTAGAAAGTTTTAATATGTGCATACTCAAAAGTGAAAAAAAGAAAAAAATCGTATAGTTTTATATTTATGCACTAGAATTACATGTATATGTATTCCATATTGTTTTGTCTTTTGAGTATGTATGTATATGTGTATTATTGATATATATGATCATATATTATATATATTTAATTCCAGTATAAGCTGAAGGAAATATTTACTCATGCAAGTAAAGTTTGAAAATGTATTCAGTATTTCATTATTTCACTGTGAAGCAGGAAAATTGAATTTTATTATTGCTTTATAATTTTAAGTATCTCTATGTTTGAGGAAATCATTAGTAAGCTACTCAATTTTCTCGTTATCTTGTACAATAGTAAGCATTTATCTTAATTATCTAATGTAGCATGATATTTAGCTCATGTGTATCTAAAGATTGTATAGTGAACTCATTCTATGCTTATTAAAGAAAACAATCTGATACAGGATAATAATGATATTGTAGCTTCAGAATTGCAAGCATGATACAGGACAACATGGTTTATTTTGTTTTTACCTTATGTTGCCATATAGATGTAAATTAAGCTGCATTCCTAGAAGATGCAAATTGAACACACACTGAAGAATTAAACACAGCTTAGTATTATAGGTCCTGAGTTAATATTTTGGCTCCATGTCAATATGATTAGTTATCGTAATTTAGTTGAAAAGCACAGTGGCAATAACGGACACGCAGAGTCATATCTTCCACTTGGAGAGCTATTCTAGCAATGCCTTCCACAGTTCATTAGAATGAGAATTTTTAGAGAATATTATCTTTAAGAGAATAAGGAATATTCTGCTGTACTATTGGAATTGCAAAAGTGATATAGCACAAAATATTTTCATTTAACTATGATGCTGTATGTGAATTGTAAATTAAACTTTGTCCATAGAAGTTGCAAATTAAATATACAGAGAATGTACTATCAGTGATTCTTTTGAATGATCCAGAACTGAGCAGACATGTGCTGTTACAGGTGTTGGTGTCCTTTGAAGATGTGGCTGTGGACTTTACCCAGGAAGAATGGCAGACAATGGACAATGCTCAGAGGACCCTGTACAGGGAGGTGATGCTTGAGACCTATAACAATCTGCTGTCTGTGGGTGAGTGAAGTTCTGTCATGCCCAAGAAGAACACTTCTGTACCGTTTGCTAATGAAAATGGAGTTTAAAAGTGTAGTAGTTGGTAGGACTAGTGGTGATTTCAGAAAATCTGCATCATTCTCCATTAACAGGATACTCCATGACAAAGCCTGATGTGATCTTCAAGTTGGAACAAGAATCAGCACCATGGATAGTGGAGAAATCTGTGAAGCAGAGACTTCCAGGTAGGTCAGCAGGGAAGCAGATACTTCTTTCAGTAAATGTTGACTGGAATTATATTTGAGTTTTACTTTGAGTTTCTTCCAGAAGGAGAGCCGGTGAGACACAGGTATTCTATAGTCTCCATGAATAGGTTTATTCTAGCAATTTGCCAGCCTGTCAGCATAAATTTAGAAGTATATATTTGTCTTTTTATGATCCCAAACACTTGAATCACATCTACCACCTCCCAAGATACATTTTCAGGAAGTTGTATTTGAAGCAGAGTAGCCAGGAAAAGACAAACTAGTGCTGAGATTGGATGTAACATACCCCAAGATTTATTTTATATTTTTATGACATATTTTCTCTCATATCCCACTTTATGTTAAACACACAATGTCACATAATTGAAATTTTAATTTAAAAAGATGGGTATTATGTTAAGGCATTCATAGATGAGCTATATTGCCTAGTTAATAAGGCTTATATATGTCTACATTTTACTAATACTAAAATATGCTGTATCTAGAATGGCAATAAATTTCATTGACTTCACTTGAGCATTTGAAAAAACTACATTTAGATGTGATTCATACATATGATTACTCTTTTCCTCATTTCAGATCCCCATGGAAAGAATGAGCTGCTTGGAGCTAAGCAGAAAGTTCAAGAAATAATCTTCAGGTAAGTTGTAATCTGAAAAATTATAGAATACCTAAAATGAGAGCTGCATTGCCACAAAGATGCTTAGCATTATCTCTGGCCATAAATGAAACACAATATGAAAGGGAAATTGTACAAAAATGAGACTTGAGAAATAGGATTTTATTTTCCCCCTTTCTCTCTGTCTCTCTCTCTCTCTTTTTTTTTTTTTTTTTTTTTTTCATTTTCATACAGAAGTTTTATTTGGAAAGTGACCAGGTGAATGTAGGAAGCAGAGGGAGGAGATCATGTGCCTGTTGAATGGAGACAGCAATGTTTTTCAGAAGGGTCTCAGATTTTTAAGTGTCCTATGAACATTCCTTGTCTGTACAGGAACCTGTGTGTAAGACACTTGCCATTGGTTTTTCTCAACCAACAAGGAAATAGCTGCTACTACACAGCTTCAAATCTGCACGGGCCATTCTTTGGCTGTTCAGCTCTCCGAGGTAGGAAGCCACATGAGTGACCAAGTTGAAGAGACTGGCTTTTTCTGATGTCATGTATAAAGTATAGAGGGGGTCATCCACATAAGTCATTTCTAAAGATCAAACCTGAGGGCATGGCATGATAGCCTAGTGGCTGTCCTTCAGCTTGCATGCACTGGGATCATATATGGACACTGGTTTCTGCCCTGGCAGCTCCACTTAATATCCAGCTCTCTGCCGATTGCAGGTGTCCAGATTAGCCAAGTTCAGAACTTAAGAAGGACGCCTGGAGTAGGCATAGAAAATAAATGGACCACTACAGTTTCAGGATCATAATGGACAATTCAAGAAAGCTGTCCTCTTTCTTTGTACAGAAGCCTTCACGAACCGTGACACCCACTTTTCACACCTGGTCAAGCAGGCCTTCCTAAGGATAGTTCTACCAATTATTTCACCTTGAGGCAGGATATCAGCTGTCCTAATCCTGTGGTGAGGAAGTTCTCAATAGATGGTACATGTCAATCAGTAACACATTCCTATTACTATTCTGATGCTCCAACTTAGTCTTGATTCAGTTTAGGGAGGAAGTGCATCACAAAAGGAGGGACCTAAAGACTAATGCAAGAGGGAAAGAATAGATTTCCACTACATCTAAGGACTTAACATCCTTGATTAGCATGTGGCCAATCTAGGAGGACAACCCTAAGCCTAGGTTCCTGCTAGGTGTAGGGACTTAACACCCTTGATTTTCATATGATCAGAGGGGCAGCTGAGGGAGCAGGAATAATAAAAGACCCTTTTGCTAAGATGGTATCACCAACATCATCTTCTAAGCACACACTAATCATAAATTCAACTCCACAGTGACAGACAATGCCTAATTACAAATATGTCTGTGGGCTTGTCCAGTGTGTATGCAAAGGGAAATGAAACTGCTTTTCAGGTGGTTGTAGAGACATCCAGCTGGGCCTTGCCATGCAGCGGAAAATTCCTTGTGGCCTTGCCTGCAATGGAAAAGTTCTCTTCACACCTTCATGTCTTTCACATCCACTGCATGGACCTCAGCAGCCTGTGGTCTGGGAAAGTTGGTGAGGACACCCCACAAGCTTATGGCTATACATCTGTGTGGGAGACCCAGAAGAAGCTCCTAGTATTTGGCTTTGAAACAGCTCTGGCAGTTGTGTATTTTTGGAATGTGAGTCAGCATTTGGAAGATCTTCTTGTGTGTCTTACATCCTCTCTGTATATCTGAATTTCCAGTAAATATAAATACAGCTTAACAATAAAAACTCAAACCAAAGTGAATATTTGGTGATGTCTGGACTCTCATCCCTCCTTCAATGCTGATAAACCAGTGTGAAGTGTGAAAAAGGAGCCCAGAACTTTGGTCCCATGTCAGGTAGTTGAGATTCAGGATCCACTGAAGGAGCTTCAAGTCATGCAGAAAATTGGCCTCTTGTGTCAATCCTCCAACAGTTTCCCAAGTGTTAGGACCCAGAGACTTGCTTCTAAAATGAAAATTGACATGACAGCAAAAGTGAAAATAGGTAGTTGGTGATTAAAGCCTCTAAGGTCCTAAAGTGTTATACTTCTTATCTCCTCCCCCACCCCCCACATCCTAAAAGCACAATGAGTCTGGAGGTTTAGGTGGAGCTAGACAGTGACTGGAGGTTACGTTGGTGGATGTGTTCATGTTTGTGCAGAGGCATGGTGTGCCAAGGGTCATTTCCAATGGCTCAGTAGAAATCTTGTGGAGTCTTTGCTAAGTCCAGCCACATAGCTCTATGTCCAACCACTATGACTATGTGAAGAGCTGAGTCTTGGCCTTCCTGGGCTCGAAAGGCTTCGCCCTCCCTGGTGAGTACGCTGGGAGTGGATACATTGGGTACAAGGCAGGCCTAGACTCCACCCACCTCCAACATCATGAGGTGGGTGGGACTAGGGGAATGCAACTTAATCATTTTTTTATGAGTTGGGTTTCTGTGTATTGTGTGTGTGTGTGTGTGTGTGATTTAATTGCACTCAATGTGTGTTAAAATTGGTATTATCATTTGCAAATCTTCTATTTTTCCTTCCTGTTTTAGGTCAAGGCTAAATGATATTCAGAGAAGCTATACTAGGCCTCCCAACCATCCTAGTACTTAAGGATGGGTACTGGACCCCTGATACCAAACTAGGGTGTCAATATGGCACACCCTCCAACATTTCTTTCCCGGTGGTTCTGATAGTTCTGAAATGGGGTCCATCTCACTGATTCAAGCAAGAGGAAACCCTTTCAATGTTCATTGGCTGACATGGTTGACCTTAGGGTCTTCTTTCCTCCAGATATTTGCTATCATCATTTGGCTGAGGTAGTTATTCCGTCTGTTCTTTCCTTTCTCTTGGATGTGCTTTCCAGGCCTCAGTGGGCTGCCATCTCCAGGTGGATCCAGACCAGCTGTCCAATACTCCTTTTCAACTAAGGAGTACCGGTCCTTACAAGAACTGAGCCAGTCAATCCTGCCCAGTGGAGCCCCACCCTCAGTGCTCACTGAGCTAGCACCACCATGCAGGCATGTAAAGTATCCTAGCCATGTGATCTGAGGCCTGCCACACCATCTACTCCCAGGACTCGCAGACCCAGGACCCATTGCACTGACCAGCCAAGCCTTCAGGCCAGGCAACAGAAACCACCACACATGCAGCCACTGGGGTTCATAAACTGTGCTTATTGCACAGCTGTGCCTAAGGTCCCAGACAAGGCTACCAGGGACCCAGTGGATCTCCTTCACGCAGGCATTATGAGTCCAGCACCAACATCACCCTGACTGCCACGGCTTGCCTCAACTCATTTTCCACCAGCATGTGTTGCAACCTGGCTCAGTCTTGTCTTCCCCCACTTCCACTTCACGTTGCTGTGTGCTGTGGCCTTTCCTAATACAATCCATCTGGAGGTTTAGCCGGACCTAGGTTGTGGCTGAGGATTGCATGGGTACGTGGGAGTGTTCATATTTTTCAGAGGCATGTGGTAATAAGGTCATTTCCACAGGCTCAGTACAAATGATGTGGAATCTTCTTTTTCCTAAGTCTGCGCTCATTGGTCTTGTATAAGAGCCAAAATACTTTTTCAAGTCCCATATTGTGCACCAAACCAAATGTTACCAGGAAAGCTCAGTGAATCTTTCCTTTAACATGGTGTAGAAACAGGAAATGGAAACTAGTCTAATTATTACTTGTTAATGGACCAGTTGAACTTGGAAGAGGGGAGGAGGAAAGTAACTCCCAGGAGGGGCTCAGAGATCTAATGCCTTTTGAAAGGAGAGAGGAAATGACATCATAGTTTATTTTAATTTCTCTTATCCCATAGGAAGTCTGATGAAATGCCATTTGAAAAGAAGCAGGCCTCAGTTGTTCCTGAGAACAACCTCGAGAGTGAGAAAAATCTCAGTCATCTTGACAAGATCCACATTTGTCAGCAGTCCTTTGAACACAATGGGAAAGAGAAAGCTTTCAGCAGACAGAAGATAGTCCTTACGTGTGAGCACATTTATACCAAAGACCTATGCAATCAGCAACCTGTCAGTGTGGGAGAAGCAATTCATGTTGGCCACTATAAATCTTTCCTTACCCCCAAACAGAGAACTGACTCAGGAGAAAATCTGTATGTGTCAAATGAATGTAAAGAAATCAGGAACCAGAAGTCAGAACTCATTAGAGTTCAAATCCTTCAAATTGCAGAGAATCCGTATGAATACACCGAGCATGGAAATTTCATTCAGCAGCAGTTATCTCTCATTAGGCATCAGAGAACGCACCTGGGCAAAAACCTTATGAATGCAGTGAGTGTGGGAGAGCTTTTTCTCTGTAAGTCAAGCCTCGTTAGCATCAGAGAATCCACACTGGGGAGAAACCTTTGATTGTAGTGATTGTGGAAAAGCTTTTTCTATAAGTCACAACTCATTCATCATCAGAGAAAGCACACAGGGGAAAAACCTTATGAATGTAGTGAGTGTGGAAAAGCTTTTATTCGTAAGTCACACCTCGTTAGGCATCAGAGAAGCCACACTGGGGAAAAACCTTATGAATGTAGTGAGTGTGGAAAAGCTTTTATTTGTAAGTCACACCTCATTAGACATCAGAGAATCCACACTGGTGAAAAACCTTATGAATGTAGTGAGTGTGGAAAAGCTTTTGCCAGAAAGACAGAATTTGTTTATCATCAGAGAGTCCACACAGGTGAAAAACCTTATGAATGTAGTGAGTGTGGAAAAGCTTTTATTCAAAAGTCACAGCTCATTGCACATCAGAGAATCCACACAGGTGAAAAACCTTATGAATGTAGTGAGTGTGGAAAAGCTTTTATTCAAAAGTCACACCTCATTGGCATCAGAGAATCCACACAGGGGAAAAACCTTATGAATGTAGTGAGTGTGGAAAAGCTTTGCTCAGAAAGTCAGACTTCGTTCATCATCAGAGAATCCACACTGGGGAAAAACCTTATGAATGTAGTGAGTGTGGAAAAGCTTTTATTCGTAAGTCACACCTCATTAGTCATCAGAGAATCCACACTGGGGAAAAACCTTATGAATGTAGTGAGTGTGGAAAAGCTTTTGCCAGAAAGTCAGAATTCATTCATCATCAGAGAGTCCACACAGGTGAAAAACCTTATGAATGTAGTGAGTGTGGAAAAGCTTTTTCGTATAAGTCAAGTGTTAGACATCAGAGAATCCACACTGGGGAAAAACCTTATGAATGTAGTGAGTGTGGAAAAGGCTTTCCTTGTAAGGCAGACCTCCTTAGACATCAGAAAATCCATACCGGGGAAAAACCTTATGAATGTAGTGAGTGTGGAAAAGCTTTTCTTCATAAGTCCGACCTCATTAGGCATCAGAGAATCCACACTGGGGAAAAACCTTATGAGTGTAGTGAGTGTAGAAAAGCTTATATTTGTAAGTCACACCTCGTTAGGCATCAGAGAATCCATACTGGGGAAAAACCTTATGAATGCAGTGAATGTTGAAAATCTTTTAGTAACCACTCAGGTTTCATTCATCATCAGAAAATGCACACTGGGGAAAATCTGTATTTATGTAGTGACTGTGGAAAAGCTTTTACTCGTAAGTCACACCTCGTTAGGCATCAGAGAATCCCCACATGTGAAAAACCTTATGAATGTAGTGATTGTGGAAAAGGCTTTTTTCGTAACACATACCTCTTTAAATCCGGAGAGTCTACAAAGGGGAGAAATTTTATGAATGTAGTAAGTGTGGAATAGAATTTTCTGATAAGTCAACATTTGATTACATCAGAGAATACACACAGGTGAAAAACCTTATGAATGTAGTGAGTGGAAAATCTTTTATTTTTAAGTCATACAAATAAAAGTAAGAATATAATATAATATATCTCATTAGACACCAGAGAATCCACACTGAGGAAAAACCTTATGAATGTAGTGAGTGTGAAAAAGGTTTTTTCATGTGGCACACATTATTAGACATCAGAGAATCCAAAGTGTGGAAGAATCCTTTTGAATGTCGTGAGTGTGGAAAAGCTTTTTCTCATATGTCACACCTAATCATAGATCAAAGTATCCACACAGGAGAATACTTATGAATTCATTGTGTATCTTAAAGCCTTTACTTACCAAACAGGTTTCATTTGACATCAGGAAATGCATACAGGATAAGAAACACACGAATGTATTGGGTTGAAAATCCTGTTGCAAGCAGTCAAGTTTTGTTAAACATCAGAATTCACATAGGAAAGCACGAATGTATTACATGTGTGTTAAAATTCACCCAAACATTTTGAGCACAGTGCAAAGCATATTCAAAGAAACGGGCAAACATACTGCATTGAATGAAAAATCATTTTTCTGAAGTCAATCGTTAGCAGAGTCACAGACGTCAGCACTACAAAAAATGTAATCACAAAGAATAGCTGCCATAAACCTGTTATTATTGTCTGTCAGAGCTTATAAAGTGAATGAAGAAAGAACCATTAGCAAGAGTGCAAATACAAAACATTGTGAAAGGGCAATGGATGTGGAAACATACTTTGAAAGTCTCAGCAAGTGTTTATTAAACATGAGGAGTACCATTTTATTTCAGAATCGAGGTTATTTCTTACTAAAATAATTAAGATGCAAGTTGTATGTAATCTCCCTTTGCTGTGAGGTTGTAAATGGGAATTCTGCTTTCAGATTTAATGTTGATACTAAATGCTCAGTGTATAACATTTGCTTGAAATACCATGTTTCTCATTTACACATTTATCTTTTTTAGAATCTCAAAATTCCTCATCCTATTACAGAATTATATTGGAATCACAAATATCAAGTGATGCATGTGGCAGTTGTAGTGATAAAGACCCAGGTGTGAAGGATGAAACTTGTGCAGAGGCAAGATTCTTTTGTGAGATCTGGCCAAATGTGGATCCTATTTGGCCACTGTCTCTCCTTGAATAATAAGTATGGCAGATTGCTCCTGCATCTCTGCCTGCTTATTCCATGCAGGACGCCATAGGCACATGGCACACTGTGTCTCCAAGGCAAAGCCCTGGCAGTGGCCTCAGCTAACAAAGACTGCATCTTGGCCTGTTCACCTGGCATACATCCCGAGTAGTAGCACGCTATATCCCAATTTCTCTGTCCCTGCGAAGCTGTGCTAGAATTTCCCTGATAAGCAACTCTGAGAAGTGAAATGTAACCTTTATTCTGTTTACCAGTCACATGTAATGATCATACCCAAAGGCATAGCTTTCAGCCCAGGTGCTAGCTTATCTTGGTCTACCTGCACATGGCCTAAAACATTAAGCTCCCAACCCTTTAACAGAATGTAAGTGGGGACTTGATTAGAATGTCCAGAGAGATAGGCATGCCTACTGGCAAGATACAATAACAGTGTAGGGTGGGAGTACTATCGAGACCACCTTTCTGCCTTCCCCCTCCATTGTATACATATGCTTGAATGATGTTTTCAATAAATGGACATCCCTCACCAGTTTGTCTCTGGTGCTTTTTCAGCCAAGCTACACCATTGTCATGGCCCTGAGGAGTCTCTGGGACTGCTACTCAAAAAACACCCAAGGCTGTGTTAGGCATTTCTCAGAGACAAAAGAATTGTCTGGCAGCAGACTCTTGGAGTTCCTCTTTCAGGTGGAGTTTATGTGTCAGTTGCCACCACTACTGCTCAGATTCACACTGATTCCATGCATTATGGCTTCCTACAGTACATGTCTGTATGTGTGCCTTTGCTACAGCTCATGTAAATGGTGCCATCTACCAGCAATTAGGCCTCCTTACAGATGAAGGCAAACAAAAACAAAGACGAAGTTCTCATGGCCTATTAGCTGCTAGTTGGTTCCCACTGCATTTGTGATAATACTGAACTGGACATGGCTAACGAGAAGTGGCCACGAGGGCAACTGCCATACTCCCTCTATTTACTAAATTCTTCCCTCAGATCCATATTCTTCCAAATCTTTGCTATAGATACAAGAAAAGAGGGGAACCAGGCAGCGAGAACAGAACTGGTACCAAGACCCAGACGGTAGCATAAGGAGGAAAGGGCAAGTGAAAGGACTGAGCATGGACTGAGCTGGAAGTGAGCTCATTTCTGCCTTGGTAAACTGCAACAACGTGCATTGTAAGGGGTTCCATCCGGGGCAGGTCTGTGTAGCCCTCCTATCTGATGGCCAGCAGATCAAGAACTGTAGTGGTGGTATGTCAGGAGCCATTTTGCACACTGTCGCAATAGCTTTGGGACTGTAGGGGACAACGGTGAACTGTGCATGTGCTGAGCTTGCGAGAACTGACTGAGTTTTGTGAATTACACTTTCCCGCAGGAAAATAATACCGACTGTGGCATCGTACCGGTCAAAATAGGTCTGTGTGGCACCCAGACCTAATGTCCAACAGGTTCCAACAAGATCAGTGCTACCAACAATCTAATTATATAGGACACCTTGTTTTCTCTAATCCTAGGACCTGCTCCAACCGGAAGTAGTAGAAAGCTTGCAGAGACAATGGTGCAGCCTCAGCATGGTATCACAGGAGGTGGAGAGTGATGTGATAAGAGCTGGGTCTATGGAGACCACAATGGAAAGCTGACATATGAACCCAGACCTGCAACTTGCTGGAGGTTGTGGCACAAGTGGCTGCAAGGAAAAAATTGTGTACCAACTGCCATAAGTAAAATCACATTGTAGACCTGTGGGTGACTCAGCTTAGAAACCTGTCCCAAGGAGAAGTACAATGATCAAGAGCAAAAGAAGAGACAAAGGATCAATGAATATTACTGAAATGCCCCTGCAAAGGAGCAAAACCCTATGCCAACCTCAGAGTTAACTGAGGAAGACATTGAGAAAATGGGAGACATAGAATCCATAAGGATCATTTTAAAGATTCTGATAAAAAAAATGAGAAGCTCATGCAAGTTTTCAAAGAATTTAAGGAAGCAATAAAGCAAATCAAGGCTGATATATCAGATATTAAGAATACAGTAGAGTTGGGTCTGGTGGCATGCACTAGTGGCTAAAGAACACAGTAGAGCAAATTAAAAGCACAGTGGAGTCCATCTTGTCCCGGTGCTGTGGAGAAAGCAGGTGATGTGAGAAGTCATGAGTGATGGTATCCCATCCTGAGGCCTCTGACTTTAAACTGATTGGTGGAGCTGGCCACTGTGGGCGGGGTAGTGCTGGCTATATAAGGATGATGAATGGAGGGAGAGCATCCATGACTTGAGTAAGGTGGCAGAGAGGAGAGCAGAGAGTGGGACGCCAGTGCAAGTACCAGCACACAAATCTTGGGATCATGGTCCCTGGAGTGCTCAAGGCTGCTTCACTGAACTGAAGAAGTGAGTCTCATTCCCAGGTCCTTGCCACATACAGATGTTCTAAGTGGAATTCAGAAGGGGTTGATAGCCACTGTGCTTTGTGTGTACCAGGGAAATTTACTGCCCTCAGAAAGATCCCCAGCTGGATAAGAATTTGGCTGTGGAGGAAACAGAGTTAGCTACCAGAGGGTAAGCTTTTCTGACCTGGATGAAATCATTTGGGATCAGGGCTGGTTTGTAGAACCCAGGAAATGCCGGCTACATGAATGCAGCCCTCCAATGTCTGGCATTCATTCCGCCACTTGCCAACTATCTGCTGTCTCAGGAATGCTTCCACACCTGTCAGCACTGTTCAGAGATCCACGCATTATGTGATGTGGAAAGTCACTTTCCTTGGGCTCTGCACAGTCCCGGTGATGTGATCCAGCCTTGTCAAGCAGTGGTTGCCGGCTTTAACAGAAACTGCCAAGAAGATGCCCATGAGTTTCTGCTCATGTTTGATGCCCTCAGGGCAGCAGGTCTGCTTGGCCTCCACCCCAACATGGGGCCCACTGAGGACCAGATCCTAAGACATCAGCTAGTTGAAGGATACTGGAGGCCTCTAATCACATGTCTCCAGCGACAAGGCACTTCAGATATGTGAGACCCTTACCTGGGCATCGTGGTGGAGATTCACACCACCAAGAATGGGTGGGAAACCTTGGAGCAGTTGGTGACCTCAGAAGAGCTGGACAGAGACAATGCCTATGATTGTGCTGCCTTCCTCAAGAAGATACTTGTCTCCCTCACATTCACCTTGCACACATGTGGTAATGTTCTCATCTTGGCGTTGAAATACTTTTCTGATTTTACACGTGGAAAAATGGGTAAAGCTCGGCACTATTCTAAACGCTTGGGCATGAGGGCTTACTTGTTTTGTTCAAATGGGGGGTGGCACTGGAGTACAGCCTCTATGCTGTCCTTGTGCACGTGTGCTTTTTGGCACGGAGGACATTACTCGTGCTATGACAAAGTTGTTAATGGTCACTGGTATCAGATAGATAATGTGCAGGTCAGCGTCTGTGCTCTGACTGCAGCCTTGAAGCAAAATGCCTCTGTGCTAATTTATGTACACAAGTGTGCCTGGGATGGGGCCAATTGGCATGCATCACTGGGACAGGAAGCATCAGACTCTGAAACTCAAGAGAGACACACCAGTATGCCAGGAGAGCCTAAAAACATTCCAACCTGGAAGGCAAAGAAGCCAGCAGGACTTGGAACAGAGAACTCAGGAACTCAGCTTAGATGAGTGCAAATCCCTGCAAGACCAGCAGCAGCCCTAGAGTGCCTTTAGCCTCAGGAAAGTGGAGTCCAGCCTGCCAACCAGAACAGTCCTGATTCATCAGGCATGGTCCAGCATGAAGCTGAGCAGCCATCTTCCAAAACATGAAAGCTTCCAGCAGTGCACTTTAGTAGGATACCCAGACACAGCTGCTTAACAGCTCTTGCCAGTTCTCCCATCTGGCAGAGGCAGAGCCAGAACTCAAAAGAGGAAGCACAAACATGCAAAGAGGCTAGTCCTGCATATGTAGTCATTTCCCTACAGGACTATTTCATGTACTTTGGCTGGAGGGTAGGGTACAGCCTCACGGGGGCAGTGAGCACCTGTAAAGACATTGCAGGTGATGACTTCATCTCTCAAGAAAGGACATGCTTTTCATTCAGGCATGCATGAATGAGGAAAGACTCTTGGTTTGCGTGCTTTTTACTGAATTCTTCGTGAATTTAACACACATAGATTTGGTTGGGCCCGATTGAGCTCTAAAGGGTATTACAAATATTTTGTTGAGCAGACAGGCAGGGAACCCGTCAGCTCCATGACTGAAAGTTTGATGGAGCTAAGGATATATGTAGAATACCTCGCTGGTTCCTGTCTTTGGAACCAAGGACTCTTCATGCACATACACAGTGGGAAGTTGAAAATAACCAGTTCTGAAGGTGATAAAGGGAAATCAGTGGGGGAAGAATTCTGCAAATGGGAGGGCAGGAGAATTCCCTACTCCTAGGGAGCTGTGTCAACCTGTGAATGAATTAATAAATTGATATTTTAAAATAATGATAAAATACCCATGACTTGTTTTCTAAGTCAGAGTGATGATTAGTGTTTCAGTTTGATCAATTATTGATTGAGTGATGGATTTACCATTAACAGGGAGTCATAAAGGGAGTCAGCAACAGAGAGAAATAGGAGACATGGAGGCTAATATAGAAGTCAAGTGGAAATTGGAGAGATCAACTCTCTTACAAGGGCTGGGAGTGCTTTGAGAAGGAGGAGTCATAATGTCAGCAACCTGTTGTACTGGCACAACCATGCTTTGGAGACTCGAACAGTTGCTATACAATCAATCTTTTAAAGATCATTCTGAAGGAGGATTAGCTTGGGGCATAGTGGTGTGGTGGGGCATGAAAGGCAGCACAGGACTAGAGAGTATTTAGGTGAGTTCTGGTGAATGGTGGCTGTAGGTCAGTCTTCAACTTTTAGATTGTTGGGCCCTGGGTTCGTGAAATGCTCCTTCCATGTACTGTTAGAGTTGGTAGTGTCTGCAGAGTGTGGATTGTTTCTAACTCAGAGGTCTGAGTTATTGTCTATGCGATTTTAAAGGGGCTGTCCTGGTGTTTTAGCTTCATTCTGTGTGGTGTAGATGACTTTTTTATTAATTTATTTTCTGGAGTGCTGCTGCCAATTTGGAGTCTGTACTCTTTTTTTTGGTTCTTCAGAATGTTGACCTAACTTAGGTTGCACGTTAGTAAACCTCACTTGTCCCTGAGAGCTTCACATTTGGCTTAGGTCAATGTGTTGTGAAGTTTCCAGAGGATCTTGTAATAAGGCTGGACAACCAGGTCTGCAATCTGACACATTGGAGCTGGAGTTCCAGCCAAATAAATTCAGTCTAGGCTAGAATGTTTTCAGTGTAACCTTATTCTTAACATTTATTCTGGTCCAATTTTGAAATAGAATCTCATGGAAGTGTTATGAAGGAAAATGTATAATTTGGGGACAGATTGCAGGAGTAATGGCTCTCTTGTAAATACAGAATACAGATGGCTGTTTAGGAAGAAGTAGGTTTACTTGGTTGCTATGGAAAAACAAAGCATATAACACCTTTAATATACTCAACATAAATAGACAATATAAGCCCATTTTAATGTGAAATTTAAAGTATTATTCAATTTATACAATTTGTATAATTTAAAATTTTTAAACAATTTATGAAACCCTATGAAATTGAATGCTTGCTTATAATTCTGTCATACCACAGTGCTGATCCTGGTGCTCACTGTTACAGTTGAAAGAGTTCAGTTGAAAGACTTTCAACTGAGGCATAAATTTGGCAAGGCTGACATTACAACATTACAACTCAGTACCTGTTGACAGGAAAATTCAAAGACTTCAGCCAGAGGCAGATGTCTATAGGAGTAGCTCATCCAATGCAAGAAACTTACTGTGGGGAACCATGACGCATGAAATTGGTATGGATCTGAAAAATATTGGAAGCAGCTGATACATAAACTGCAGCTAATACATAAACATCAAGAGTCTGATGACAATTTTTATATGTCTGGGATATACCTCCTGGAGTCTCTGGCATTTTCTGACCAGCAAGCTCTGAGACCATTGAGTGAGGTGATGGTGCTCTTTGTCTGCAGAACCATGGGAGACAGACTGGTGAAAGATGTGTTTACTGGGAAGATCTTACAAGCTTATATAGAGTAGAAATGGGGGGGGGGGGAGACAGAACAATGGTTTCAATAGCACTCCCACCCAGCAATGACAATGTAACTGGCTAGTAGACATGCCTATCTCTCTGGAACCTCTCAAGTCACAGGTAACATGTTACATCCAGGTTTGGAAGCTGTGTTCAGGTCACATGCAGTTAGGCCAAGATAACATACCACCTGGGCTGAAAGTTATACTATGTTCATTACATATGACTGATAAACAGGATGGGGGTTGCATTTAACTTCTTATCAGGGGAGTTCTAGCACAGCTTCTTCAAGGACAGAGAGACTGGGGTGCACTCTCATGTCTCTGGAGTGATGATTGCTCATCAAAGGCTTCCCTAAGCTTATTGCACTCATATCCGTTCTCTCCAGTGTGAAGACTCTGATCCTTTGTGAGTTCTGACTTCTGGTACATATTTTCATTCAATTCATTACACACATTGAAATTTTCTCCTATGTCAGTCAGTCCTCTGCTTGGTGGTAAGGCAAGTTTACATCTAAAAGATTTTGTACAGCATCTATTTATATGGTAACTTTTTGCTCTCCGGCTTGTCTGATTTACTTTGACATCTGTTGTACACGTAAGAGATTTCTCACTCTTGAAATGTCCATGGAGTTTCTCTATTGATTGTGTTTCCTGATGTTTGCCAAAATAAAGATTCTTGTAGAACATTTTCTTCTCAACCTGAATTGTTTCTCCCACATTGACAGGTGGCTTATTACACGGCTCTTAAATATAAAGTTGCTCACACATAAGTAATATCTTCTTCCCACTGAAAGCTTTTTCTTTCTCATTGTGTTCAAAACACTGTAGAGAAATATGTATCTTGTCCTACTACTGAGAGTTTCTCCACGCTGGAGGCTATTCTCAGGGACATTAGAAGAGTGCTTTTTCCCAAATGGCATTTCATCAGGATTCCTAGAGAAAAAAAAAAAAAGAAGAAGAAAAGAAAAAAATGGAGTCTCTCCCTCTCTCCCTTCAACAGGAATCGCATGTCTGAGCTCCCTCCTGGGATGTGCTTTTCCCCTCCTGTCTCCCAAGTTAACCTGTTCACTTAGTACATAAAATTTCAATTTGAAACTGATCCCCAGTCTCTGTTAGTATAAGCTCAGGAAAGAACCACTGTGTGTTCCTGGTAACACTTGCTGTAATGTACAACATGTCATATGAAAAAGATTTCTTGTTCTTAGATCAGAGCTATCTGGCTTGACTCAGAGGAGAGAAGAGTGCACAAGGTTGGACAGCTTCCATGAAGTGGAAATAAATGTGTTTGCTGTGTATCGCAAACTCACTATCCTAGGATTTACCTTAGCCATTCCACAGCTTTTACTCCCTTGAAGACAAGGCTAAGAGAACACAAAGTATACCAATCATTTCTTTTTCCTTTTTTTAAAAGCATTTATTTTATTTTTATTGCAAAGTCAGATGTACAGAGAGGAGGAGAGACAGAGAGGAAGATCTTCCATCAGATGATTCACCCCCCAGGTGACCACAATGGCTGGTGCTGTGCTGATCCGAAGCAAAGATCCACAAGCCAGGAACTTTTCCTGATCTCCCACATGGGTGGAGAATCCCAAGGCTTTGGGCTGTCCTTGACTTCTTTCCCAGGCCACAAGCAGGAAGGTGGATGAGAGGTAGAGCTGCTGTGATTTGAACCACCACCCTTATGGGATCCCAGTGTACTCAAGGCAAGGACTTTTGTGACTAGGCCATCACTCCAGGGCCCATCAATCATTTCTTTAGATGATATAAATATGTCACCAAGGAATGGTGCTCTGGAAGGAAAAAGAAAAAATTAATGCTTCAAGGGGTTAGTGATATAAAATAGATGAAACACAAGAGATGACGTCCAGTTTTGGGGCAGTAGCTGCCACTCTAAACTTTTGGGCTGTCCTTGACTGCTTTCCCAGGCCACAAGCAGGAATTGGTATCTTTCAGGGTGAATGAGCAAGCCAGAGGATACGTTAGTCATATTTGTTTGTTACAATGTGTTTTAAACCTAAGAAAAACAAAAACAGTGTATTGAAGATCATTTAAATGTTTCAATGTGGGTTCACAAGTAGAAGATATTCCAACAAAATGTCTGGACTTAGGTAAAAGGAGGTATACTAAGACTTTTGAAGCTTTATTGATTAATGTATGTTTTACTGGGCAGATATTTTCTTCCACTCTCTCACCTCCCACATGCCTGTAATAGCCATGAGATGAAAAATAAGTCAGGTTTTTCACAATGATACCCAAACTGCTATCTGCTGCTTCCCAGCAGGGGCAGTAGTTGCACACTGCATTTGCACAGAACTGAAACCCAGGCATTCTGATGGAGACATAGGAGTCCCAATGTCATCTTAACCACTGTCACACACATCCACAAAGGTCAGTGATGCTTTCCTGTGCTGTGTCAGGTAGCCATTCACTGCTTTTCTCCCATGCCTGCCATTCAAAGGAAACAGTTCTTTTAAAGTGCTAATGCTGATTTTGTGAGAGGATTTAAAAAAAGACAACATACTGGATTGTATCTTGGAGGAAATTGTGGCTAGTGTGATTTTCCAGGGCAGAAAGCAGCACTTGACATTGAATAAGAATTCTTGACATTCAGAGATTTATTCCCTGCCTTAATTCTCTCTCTTGAACCTGACTTATTCCCTCTACAATTCATAGGGACATTTAATCCCAACTATGAGAACATAAGTCAATGGGTGACAACATATCAGATGCCATCAGGATAAACCAGTACTGGTGCCTTAACAGCTCCTTCTTTGGGTTCTTCTAAAGAAGCCCCTCTGCCTGAGTCCCGGTGCGCAGTTTCACAGGTTCTGGGATTCCCCAAGGCGCTTACCCCATATTGAGTTCATAACCAGTTACGATATCTTTATTGCGGGCATTTACCATGTAGAGAGTTCAGCTTGTTACTGTCCAGATAATTTCAACAGTTTCATTGGGAAACCATCCTTGATCTGAAAGTAGAGCTGGCAGAATATCATTCCCTCCAATGAGATGTCACTACACCACTTCAACAACAGCAAGAAACATCAAAATTAACAACATCATGAAGTTAATTAACGTGGCATTGAGTGACAAACATGTTAGAAAACCACATCGTGTAACTACTTCCTTGACATCTAAATTTTAGTATATTCACAACCGGCTGCTATAAAATTTTTTTTTTCTTTTTACTCCCAAGCTAACATGTTTTTGAGTTTAACCTAAATCAGTGTGGCACAGGGACAGTGAACAGATCAACATTAACATCCATCAGATATAACAGCTGAGAGCAACAACACTAAAGTTTCTATGCTGTTAGATTTTGTTTAGCATTAGCAGCCTTAAATTGATAAATTTGGGGGGTGGGAATCTTAGGCCACAATCTAAACTTTGCAGTATATAGTGATTATGGACTGTATTACAGAACTTTGCATTTTAACAATTGAGGACTAGAAAAGTTTTAGACAGGTGAGTAGTGAAATCCCCAACAACCCAGTGAGCGAGGAAGAATTTAAGTCTACATCCTACCTAGTAAATCCAAGAGAAGCAAATAGTGAGCCTGACCAGTAAGTACAGGATGAGCCATTTTAGGCTAGTTGGCCTTTTCCCTGCCTGTTCCAGACTTTCTATATCAGTGTCTTTGTCTATCTCAAAGGCCAAATGGAAACATCATCAGTAAGGTACAAGCTGAGGGACTATCAACTAGCTGGCCTTATCCATTGTTTATCTGAAGTAATTTTGGGGCTCTCAAGCAACCCTGATGGTTGGTGTAAGAGAGGGCTGCGAGCCAAGGCTAGAATTAGATAAGGACCAGAGAAAGCTTCTCTCCTGAGAACAGAAGGAAACCTACAATCCTTTTGTCTCTGAGTGCAATCTGTGGCTCCTGGCTGTAGTTTCGATGTCACCAGACCCTATGAGAGGGTTTTTGTTCTAGGTCCATGCTGCAGAGTGAGGACCAGAAGGTCCCCTTACTGTCCCTTCCCGCCCTGAATCCTGAGGAGATTCTGGCACACACACTCACTGCGTAAAGTCCAAGTAGTCTGTTGTCCTGCAGAGTCTCCTGCGAGGAGGGAGCTCACAGGGCAGCACCTCCTGAGCCACCTGCTCCTTCTTGGGAACAGAACCAGTAATGCGGCTATTGGACCGCTCATAAAGAGATTGGATCCGCATGATGTCACAATGCGCAGCCAATCAGAAGTGTAAGGAGTGTCAGGCCATCCCTAGGAAATCTGGAATTAGGGGGAGTGAGGGGCGGTGCAAGTGACTTTCTCTCTTGCAGCTTGAGTCTTCCAACTGCAGGGGCCGCTGTCGCCTCTCACATCAGTCCACCTCCTGGACTCTCCCATTAGTTCATTTGACTTTAAAATGCTGAAGTGAAGAATATTTAATAATACATGATATGAAATAATAATTTCAATCTCATTTCTCTTAGTGATGTTCATTAACTAGTCTGTATTTTTTTGTTTTCACAATGTGCCATATCTGCTTCTTATAAATACATAGTAATTTGATTGTATATGTGGATCTCTTGCCCAGAATTTTTGTTGGATCCTCTCAGCAGTGTGTTTGGTTTTCCACAAAAGGTCCATTAGTGCACATGGGTAGTTTTGTTGAGTAAAACATGACCATTCTGCTACAGTTTCCTTCCTGTGTTTAATCTCATGATTACACGTTCACAACAATGTGTAAGAGACAAAGTGTCAAGGGGGCTTCTCCAGATTAAATCTAGGGGAATAACTTGCGATTCTGTATGTTATAGATATTGTATTTATATTTCCCTTGTTATGCAATATATATATATTTCTGTAACTTGGTTTCCTTAGTCTATAGCTTTTGGCTTCTCTTTTAAAACATTTTGAAAAATGGTATTGGAAATTCAGAGATACAGAGAGGAGCAAAGACAGAGAAGAATATATTTCATCGGGTCCGGCGCGGTGGCGCAGTGGTCAAGGTGCTCTCCTTGCAAGCCTGGGATCCCATATGGGAGCTGGTTCTAATCCCGGCAGCCCCGCTTCCCACCCAGCTCCCTGACTGTGGCCTGGGAAAGCAGTTGAGGACAGTCCAAAGCTTTGGGATCCTGCATCCGTGTGGGAGACCCAGAAGAGGCTCCTGGCTTCGGATCGGCATAGCATCAGCCATTGCGCTCACTTGGGGAGTGAATCATCGGACAGAAGATCTTCCTCTCTGTCTCTCCTCTCTGTATATCCGCCTTTCCGATAAAAATTTTAAAAAAAGAAGAATATATTTCATCCATTGGTCTGCTCCCTATGTGGCCACAATGCCCCGAGCTTCACCAGTCTGAAGCCAGAAGTCCAGAATCTCTTGCAGGTCTGCACACAGGAGCAAGGTGTCAAGGTTTTGGGCCCTCCTAAACAGCTTTCTCTGGCTACAAGCAGGGAGCTGGATAGGAAGTAGGGCTGACGGGATCAGAACTGGAGCCCATACAGGATGCCGTCCTGTGCAAGGCAATGCTTATACCACTAGGCTACTGCCCCAAAACCACTTTTAAAACATCTTATTTGTAATTGTTTCAGAAAATCCTCTCATAAACTTATTTAAAAAATTGAAAATTTCATGGAAGATAATATCTATATTCCTGAAATTGATTATTTACATAGCATTTTTTTCTTAATGACTTTTCCTAATTGCTATTTTGATATTTATTTTTTTTTATTTGAAAGGCAGGTTTACAGAAAGAAGGAGAGACAGAGGGACAAATCTTCCATCTGCTGGTCCCCTTCATAATTGGACCCCATTGCCAGATCTGGGGCCAAGAGCCCATCCAGGCATTCCATGTGTGTACATTGTCTCAAGGCTTGGTGCCCCCATCGACTGCTTTCCCAGGCTTCAAGCAGTGAGCTAGATAAGAAGTGGAGCAACTGGGACATGAACTGGCACCAATATGGGATCCCAACACATGCAAGCTGAGGATTTAGCTACTGAGCCATCATGGCAGATCCCTAATTGTTGTTAATTTTGTTAATGGATTGCCACAATGGATCATTTTCAGGATATACAAACACTCACTTGAGGCTACAAATGAATCCTCAGCTACTGCGCCAGTTTATGGGACATGTTCTGTATTTTGTCCTGTGTTTTAGAAGCTTATACAAGCCTTATGTATTTCCTCATATCTCCAGCCCTATATGCCTGTAGCTAGTCCTGATTTTGTGTATCTCTGATTGATCTTGTTCCTGGGGCTATAGGTTATCTGCAGTTTCAACACCTTCATGAATGTGGCCCATATTCATCCCTGCATTTTGTCATTTTAGAAATCTGTCATTTGGGCCTAGCATAGTAGCCTAGTGGATACAAGTCCTAGCCGTACATGAGGTGGGATCCAATTTGGGCAGTTATTCCTGTCCTGCTGGCCAAGCTTCCCATCCAGCTCCCTGCATGTGTCCTGGGAATACAGTGGAGGATGGCCCAAAGCTTTGGAACTCTTACCCATGTGAGAAACCTGAAGAAGATCCTGGATACTGGATTAAGATCAATTCAGCTCTGGCCATTTGTTGAAAGGTTTCTGTTGCTACCAAATAGGACCCCTGAGAGAACACACTGTGATTCTAAGTGGGCCTAGTGCCATGGCTGGGCAAGAGGCTGCCTGAGTGAAGAGTTGGTGGCCAAGCCCGCCTAGCCTTAGAACTGCGGAGCAGGTGGGCATGCAACAGGCTTATTAAGTTTGGGGGTAGGGAATGGGCACAGCCTAAACAACCTGGCCTTATAGCACAGGCAGGTGGGTGGGATGTGCCTGCTGTGGAGCACGTTGCTGTGGCCAAGTGGACCTGGACCTAGAGCAACCTGTGTGGTGACAAGGTGAGCCAAGAAGTGGCACAGGGAATGCCGGCAAAGCTGTCTTGGTGCTGGAGCAGGCGATGGCATCTGTGAGCACATGGCAACTCTAACATAATGCCCACTGTTGTCCCACTTGCCAATCCAGGACCAGGCTCAGTTAATCAGCACCAACATGCCTCCAGCCCAGGAACATGGCCACATCATTCATTGTCTGCTCAAGAGCCAGTCAGGTTCAGCCAGTGATTTTGCTTGCTCAGCAGGCAGTGAGCCTGCCAGCTGCTCCAGGGCTGGGCTCCTTTTGACAGTCATTCTAGCCCCAACCTGCATAACTTGAGTCACCCACCCCACAATATGCCAACCCCGCCACCTCACCTGACCCTGCAGTGTCATCTCCCACACCCATGCCCTTCATGGAAGCTCCTCCAGGGCCAGGAAGGCTCAGTCCCACAATATTTATTTCTAGCCTATCTGCCCGCATAGATTTCCTGCTGCTCCAGGCCAAAGTTGGCTAGTGTGGTAGGGAATTCAACATGAAACACTGCAACAACCTCTTTTCTGTCTTACAAAAAGATGTTCATGTGGATGACTCTAGTTTGCAAAGCAGGGTTTATTTAAGAAGCAGAGGGAAGGTGGCCTGCCCTAGTGGCAAGAGGGGCTGCAAAAGAGGAAAGACCCATGGAAATGATGGAAATTGTGTCCATTAGGCACCATCTCACGGAGGGGTTCACATGAGTCAGCCCAAGGACAGAAAGAAAGAAACTTATTCACAATATGCAGTAACGTCTACTATCTTGCCCAGAAATGAAAGTGTTTCCTTTTCCCAATGTTGTGGGGTAGGCAGCTAGTACAGGGTCACAAGCTTGGAAGCCACACCCCACCCCACCACCTAGGTTTTCCCTCCTACAAACCTGTCATCACGTGGAACCTGAGACTTTTTGTTATGGCATTATTGTATAACCACACCTCTCACAAGCCTCCATAATGGACCCTGATAGCAGGGCCTAGCTCTCTTGGTCACATGCTCCCATCACTTTGGTACTCCAACACATAGTCTCCCCAGTAGCTGCTTGCTCTCTGGCTTCTTGCAGACAGACTCTGAGGCCAGGTAGCCCTGAGCATGGCCCCTGTATGTCTGTATTCCTCACTTTCTGTTCACTGCTTGGATGGAAAAGTAAAGATGTTAATTGTAGGATGCCTTTTATCTCTAACTTGTGTACTTTCAAGAGAGCTGGGAGAGATGAGGCCCAGCAGTATGGAATGTTGGCAGAGAAACCAGGGAAAGGTGGGTGTCTGCAACTTGAGCCTCTCTTTAAGAAGTGCAGCCCAGGGCCAGGCCTCTTTTGCCCATGACCCTTTGGCCCCAGGAGGTTTCCTTTGATCAGATTGAAAGCCATATGGTACAAGCACAGTTTTAAGCAGGAAAGGAGTTACCAGAGCCTACAGTTAGTTAACTTATATAGCACAAAAGGCGGCAGGAGAGGCCAGGTGTGCAGAACCTAGGGAGTAATTTCTAGGGCAAGGTGCACATTTCATGCCTAAAATTAACTTGAATGGGGCTATCTGCTGTCAATTAACCTGATGAACAGGTGCAAGCCAGCAATGACTTTACCACATTACAATCCAAAGCTGGGAAAACAGGAGCTTCTTGCGAGTTTCCCATGCATTGGCAGGGTCCCAAGGCTTTGTGCTGTCCTTGACTACTTTACAGGTCACAAGCAGGGACGTGAGTGGGAAGCCTGCCTGCCAATGTTAGAAATGGCACACATGGTATCCAGCCAAATCCAGCAGGTGACTTTTGTCCTCTTGAAATACAGGTATCCAAATCACTTGCTAAACTTGCTCTGCTGCCATGTCTGCATCATTAACTCCCAATTTCAATTTGGCCTAATGTGCAACAAGATTTTGAGCAGTGAACTGCCTTCTGAGAGTATTCTCTCTCACCATGTTCTATGCCCTTGCCTCTAAAACAAAAGCACAATAAATGGTATCAGAATCCTGTGGCTAACCATCCACCTCCAGTGCTAACATCCCATATGGGTGCTGCATTGTGTTCACCTGCTCTACTTACAACCCAGCTCGCTACTAATGGCTAGGAAAGTAAGAAAGGATGGTTTAAGTCCTTGGACTTGTGGACTCATGTCAGAGCACTAAGAGAAACTTCAAGCTCCTAACCAGGACCAGCCCACCTACAGATAATGAGGACATTTAGGAAGTGAACCACCAGATGAAAGATTCCTCTCTGTCTCTGCTTCCTTCTCTGCAAAGCCTCCTTTCAAATAAAAATACACTTTAAAATAATTTATTTCAAAAAAATGCAAAAAAGAAAAAATAGAAACCCGAAGTCACTATAAATGTGCTTCTTTTTTTATAGATTCACCCACAGTGGATGCTGCATATTGTGAAGATGGGATCTAGGTGTCCTCAGGATCAATAAATAGCCTCATCACCCTAGCAGGCCTTGGGCCCATATCTCTCAGCACCACTCAGACAGAGCATGGTTCTGGAAACAGGCAACTGAAGACAGAGAAAGCAGAAATGTTATCTGCTGTCAGTTTGCATGAGGTGGAGGTCTGTGTTTTCAGCTACAATTGCCTGGAGTGCAGTTCCTACATGACATGATCATGATGGGGGAGGGATTTATCTGTTCTAGGTTCAAAAAAACATTGAGTCTCCCTGCCTTGATCAAATCTTGAATTTTCTTCAAATACATCTCTGTTTGCTGTCTGACTAACACCATTTTGAGACTGACATCCTGTTAGAAGAGCACCAGTTTCTGTTCCAGCCATTCTTCTTCTGATCAATTTTTCAATAATATGCCAGAAATGGCACTGAATGACACCAGGGATTCGGCCCCTGATACTACATGGGAGACCCAAATGGGATTCTTTCCTCTGGATTGGACCTGGCCAACCCTGAAACTGAAGACCATGGGATTTTGGTGGGAGCGAACTGATGAATGCGGGGTTGTTTTGTGCTTTCCACTCTCTCATGAGTGCTTACATACTGAGAATTTACACATCTGTAATTTCCACACAAGTAGGACACATTTGGTAGAAAATCATTAAATTCAATGATATATTTTTTTCATTAATGGCCAACATTATTTGTGGTTTTTGAGGCTTTGAATATATATTAAAAGTATAAGTTCTGTTAATTTTATAACTAGAATATAATTTTTTTTCTATCTTGTAAATGTCACCCTTAGTTCACTAAACTGGCAATATCAATGCATCTTGACAAAGAAACATATGACAAATTTGAAAATTTTAACCATTATAATTGCTCACCAAAGATCATAAAACCAGCTTTGATTTAGCATTGGGTTAATTTAGTAGATAATATAAGAAAACAGGCTAAATTAGGTAAAATTGTGCTACACTGATTTAAGGCTTATGCTTTTGGAAATGCATCTGTCCATGTTTCATTTAGTCCCAAGTACTACTTTCTAATAACAGTTATTTATTGTGTCAACAAATATAGGAAAACATTCGTCATGTTGACTGTTCGTTGGGACAGTAATGTATAGGTTTTGTATTCCTTAAGTTCTTAAATTTCATTTTGAATCTTAGAAACTACAAATACCTGATAGCACATATATTCACTTTGATAACACTTAGCACTTCATTGCTTTTGTGCATTGCCATATGATTATGTGCATAGGATCACCAATTATTTTCATTATGGTTATATACACAGATTTTTTTTTGTTCCATCTCAGTGTGTGGTGACTACAATTCATAATTTAACCATATGCAGGACACTGGAATGGAGGAATGGGTGTGCCCAAAGACAAAGATTGATGGAAAGCATGGGTTCCTGGTTTACTCAGCTTATGCTCTATCTATAATCAGACACTACACTGTACCTTATATTAGGATTCAAGTACATGTTAATGAACAATCTCTAGAAGTTTAAATTTCAGAATCATCCCTTGATACTAACAATGATCTACTTAGAAGAAATTTAACAGTCCCACATCTACAGAACATAAAATACATTTTAAGGAATTAAGCACCTAATGGTAGATCACTGTCTCTAGGACTTGCATAAATGAAATAAATTAATAAGAATTATTTTTAAAACAAGAGTAAAAATAATTTCAAAACAAGAATTGGCAAGGACGTTTGGTGCAGCTTTGTACATGCAATTTTGAGGAACACATGATTCTCTGCGGTGATTCTAAATAGAACAGCACATTATGTGAAGGAAAATCTCACAGAACAACAAGGGAAAGTACATGCCGACTGGGCAGCAGGGACAAGTCAACGCTGCAGCGTCAGTGCCAGGCAAGTGGGAACTGCTATGTGATCAGAGATCTCGGTGAACACTAGATGAAGAAAATAAAATGAAACCAAGTCCTAGAGAATCACAAAATAACTAAGTACACATGGAGGAAATGTTAGACTGCAATCCTCCTGCCCTACCAACACCACATACATAATCAGAATTTATCCACAATTGGTAACCTAAGAATATTGCCCCGTATGTGAGAACACTTGCATGAATTAACATATGAGAAAGAAAAAGCAAGAAAAATATTGTCACCAGTATCAAAAACTAAAGCAATGGCCAGCATTGCGGTGTATAATATGTAAAGATGCCAATTGCAACACTAGCATCCAATATGGAATTAGCTGTTACACTTCCAATCCAGCTCCATGTTAATCTCCTTGCAAAAGCTGTGGAAGATCATCCAAGTGCCTGGGCCCTGATCACCCACATGGAAGACCTGGAGGCAGCTGCAGGCTCCAGGACTCAGCTTGCTCCAGCACTGGTCATTTTAGCCATCTGTGATGTGAGCCAAAGGGCAGAATATCTCTGCCTCTTATGTTGAAACTCTCAATTGAAAATAAACAAATAAAACAAACAATAAGTAATAATAAGAAGAAAATTAGCAAATAGACATTTTTAAGGTTTAGTTATCTATTTGAAGGCAGGGAGAAAGAGATCCATCTTCTGCTGAACTAAATGGCAGCACTTTCTGGGCCAAATAAAAGCAAGGAAATTAGAGGTTCTGGGTGTCCCACCGAGGGGCAGGAGCCCAAGCATTTGGGACATGTAAGGCTTCATTTCCAGATTTTATAATGAGGAGCAGAATTATAAGTGAAGCAGCCAGACCTTTAACCAATACACAGGTAGCAGCTTGACTTACTCTGATACCACACTACTGAAAAATACAGATTATAAATCACAAGCATAAATCACCAAACTGTACTGGAATTTAGTCACCTCTGGGGATAGAAGATCAAAGAGACCAAGACCTGAAATGACAATGCCTTTTTTTTTTCTCAATAGGTATGGAATTTACATTATTTCCAATCTTACTGAGACTTGCAGAAAATAAAGTTGTCAAGAATTTACTTTTCTTTCTATGAGACCATTGCAAAAATTCAGGTTCCATGCAAGAGAACAAAGCTGAAACACCCAAATCAGGGCACAGCATTCCTGCAAAAGTAAGCAAACTGTGAATCAAAGCACCAGGACATGACAGAGAATGAGCTCTGGGAAGCAGCCTGCTTACACTTCACAGGGAGACCCACACTCAGCAACTTACCCACGTTTGCAGGACTTGGGAATCACTCTCACTGAGGACACAGTAGGGGGTCACCGTAGTGACTGAGAGAATCCTAAGCAGGCAGAAATGTGACAGTGTGGACCTGGGAACTCCTCACAGCCTGCAGTGTCTCCTCCAGAATCAGCCCTCTGCTGCAACCACACATTCAAAACCAAGTGAAGGTTGTGGCCTCTGTGATTTTAACACCAGATGTGCTTTGTTGGCTTAATACCAATTTATTACCAACAATTAATCACAAAACAATTCAATTATCTCATCATCTGCAATTAGTAGATGTCTCAGGGTCAAGGGTCAATCTCTATACACAAGTGCAGGTTAATGTTAGGAGATAGCAAATGTCAGATCCTTCTAGACTTTAGTCCTCTTTAAGAAATTATCTGGTTGCAGAGTGCAGTATCCTTGCAGCTGAAATACTCCCTTTACATGGGCCATGATCCCATATATGTACCAGGTCTAATCTGAGTGACCCTGCTTCCCATTCAACTGCCTGCCTATAAAGACAGCAAAAAGCCTTGGTACCCTGCACTCATTTGGAGGACCATAAAGAGGCTCTGAGCTCCTGGGTTTGGATTGAAACAGCTCAGGCATTTTCAGTCATTTAGGGAGTGAAACAATGAACAAAAGATCTTCCTCTTTTTCTCTCCTCCTCCTCTCTGTATATGTGATTTTCAATAAAAATTAAATGAAAAATTTTTAAAAGACTCTTCTCCCAGATATTGAGCACAAATGATATTTTTTAAAGCAAAAATTTTTATTATGCTTTTTACCAGCAGACTTGGACCACTGCAAATATTCCCTGAAATAACTTACTAAATCAGGAACAAATACACTCACAAATCTGTAAGCGCTCAAGGCAACCAGAACTGTATCTTTGGAATTATTCTTTGTTGGTACAAATAATCCTCTGACTAAACCAACTTGTGTGTGCAAAATGAAAGTGCCCAGTTTCTCAAACACACTATCCTAGCATTTACCTGGACCATTCTCAAGATTTTACTCCCTAGTAGCCAAGGCTGAGAAAAACCAAAGTGTATCAATCATTTCTTTGTTTATTTGTTTGTTTAAGATTTATTTTGTTTTTATTGCAAAGTCAGATATTCGGAGAGGAGGAGAGACATAGAGGAAGATCTTGCATCTGATGATTCACTCCCCAAGTGACCACAAGGCCCGGTGCTGCACCAATCTGAAGCAACCTCAATTCTCCTGCACTCTTTCAGGGAGAATGAGTGATCCAGAGATAAATTAGTGATGTCTTTTTGTTACAAAGTGGTTTGAAACTCAGAGAAAGAAAAACAGTGTACTGAGAACCAATGAAATGTTTCAAAGGGAGATGTACTAAGACTTTTGAAGCTTAGTTTACTCTTTTTCTTTTTTCTTCTTCTTTTTTTAATGGGCAGGCTTTTTCATTCACTCTTTCAGCTCCCACATACCTCCAAAAGCCATCAGACTGAATACAAGTCAGGTTTTCCACACTGGTACTCAAACCACTGTCTGCTGCCTCTCAGCTGGGCATTAGCTGCGCACTGCATTTGAACAGAACTGAAACCTAGACATTCTGATAGACACAGGAGTCCCAATGTCATCATAACGTCACATACACCACTCAGGGCAGTGACTCCTTCCTGCGCTGTGTTAGGTGGGCATTCACTGTTTACTCCCATGCCTACCATCCACAGCAAACAGTTCTTCTAAAGTGCTAATGCTGATTTTGTGAGAGGATTAAAAAAATGACAAGTTACTGAATTGTACCTTGAAGGAATTAGTGGCTAGTGTTTCCAGGGCAGAGAGCAGCGCTTGGCATTGAGTAAGAGTTACAGACATTCAGGGGTTTATTCCCTGCTCTCTGTTGAAAATGACCTATTCCCTCTACAAGTCACAGGGACATTTATTCCCAATTATGAGAAATTAAGGAAATGGGTGACACTCTATCAGATACCCTCAGATAAATCAGTACTTGTGCTTTAACAGCTCCTTCTTCAGGTTCTTTTAAAGAAGCCCTATGCCTGAGTCCCTGTATACTTGCTTTGCTTGTCTACAAGGGAGACCATTCTTTGTCTAAAAGTAGAGCTGGCAGAATATCATTCCCTCCAATGAGATGCCACTACACAATTTCAACAACAGAAAAAAACATCAAAATAAACAACTACATGAAGTTAACTACCATTGGCATTCTTAGAAAACGCAAGTTCATAACCACATCCTGTAACGACTGAAATGACATCTCTCTCAATTTTAATATATGCACAACTAGCTGCTATAAACCTTTTTTTCCCTCCAAATATAAAATGTTTTTGAATTTAACCTAAATCATTGTCCCACAGGAACACTGATAGGACCAACATTAACATCCATCATATATAACAGCTAAATGCAAACTTAGCATATAAAGTTTCTATGCAGTTGCATCTTGTTTAGCCTTAGCAGTCATAACTGAAAAAAAAAAAACTTGGAGGAGAATCTTAAGCCACAATCTGAACTTTGCAGTATATAGCGATTAAACACCGTTTTACAGAACTTTGCATTTTAACAATTGAAGAATAGAAAAGTTTTAGGCAGGTGAGCAGTGAAATCCCCAACAACCCAGTGAATGAGGAAGAATTTAACTCTGCAGCCTACCTAATAAAGTCCAGGTGACGCAAATAGGGAGCCTGTAAATAGTATTTACAACCTGAGCAATTACCGGCTAGTTGACCTTTTCCCTAGGTGTTCCAGTGTTTCTATATCAGTGTCTCTCTGTCTATCTGACAAGCCAAATGGGAAGCCTGATCAGTAAGGTACAAGCTGAGGAATTATCAACTAGCTGACTTCTATTGGTCTCTGTCTATCTGAACAAATTTTGGGGCTCACAAGCAACCATGATGGTTGGTGTAAGAGATGGCTGGGAGCCAAGGCTGGAACTAGATAAGGACCAGAAAAAGCTTATCTCCTGTGTCCAGAAGGAAGCTTACAATCCTTTTATTTCTGATTACAACCTGGGGCTCCTGGCTGTAGTTCTGATGTCACCAGACCCTATGAGAGGGTTTTTGTTCCAGTGCTGCAGAGTGAGGACCCCAAGGTCCTCCTACTGTCCCCCTCACACCCTGGGTCCTGAGGAGAAGCTGACACACACTCACTGCTTCCAGCCTGAAGAGTTGGGTGTCCAGCAGAGGCTCCTGTGGGGAGGGAGCTCACAGGGCAGCACCTCCTGAGCCACCTGCTCCTTCTTGGGAGCAGAACCAGCAAGAAAGCTATGGCGGAGCCAGAGAAGAACCTCCTACAGAGTTCCACAGGATTTTCCTGGGTGCATATGATTGGATGAACCCCACAGATCTGGACTATGCATGACGTCAGAGGATGCACAGCCAGTCAGAAGTTCAATGGGTGTAGGCTGTCCCTAAGAATTTTGGAGAGGGTGGGAGAAAGGGATGTGGCTTCATCTCAGATTGAGGTGTGGCCTCCTCTCTTGCAGCTTGAGCCTTCCAACAGCAGGGGCCACTGTCGCCTCTCACATCAGTCCACCTCCTGGCCTCTCCTTCCCTCTCTGCTTCATGTTGCAGGTCTGGAAACCTAGAATTGTATGACAAGAGGCCCCAGTTACAATTGACTGAATGTTCAATAGATTCTGGAACTTTTCTTCTTTATATTGCCTTTGTTTTCCATTACTTCATTTTACTTTAAAATGAACTGAAGAATATTTTGAAAATATGCTATAAAATAATCTTTTCAGTCTCATTTCTTCTTTTATTGATGTTCATTAACTGGTCTCCACTTTTTGCTTTCATATTGTACCATATCTGCTTCTTATAAATACATAGCAATTTGATTGTATATATTGATCCCCTGCCCAGAATTCTTGTTGGATCCTCTCATCAGTGTGTTTGATTTTCCAAAAAAAGGGCCATTAGTGCACATGGGGAGTTTTGCTTCTTAAAACTTCACCATTCTGCTGCAGTTTCCTTTCTGTGTTTAATCACATGATTACACATTCACAACAATGTGTAAGAGACAAAGTGTCAAGGGGGCTTCTCCAGATTAAATCTAGGGAAAAACTTGCTGTGTTATATATTAGAGATATTGCATTTATATTTCCTATGTTAATCAATGTATGTATTTCTGTAACTTGGTTTCCATATTTTATGGCTTTTGGTTTCCACAATTTATGGCTTATGGTTTCTGTTTCAAAACATTCTTTTTTTTTGGAGGATTATGAATAATTATCTTTCAAACATCATATGTACAGAGAGAAGGAAAGAGAGGAAGATGTTTCTTCCACTGACCCACTCCCTAAGCAGCTACAATGACCAGAACTGTACCAGTCTGAAGCCAGGAGCCCAGAGCCTTTTCCAGGTCTCCCTCTCAGGTCACGCGGCCCAAGGTTTTGAACCATACTCAACAGCTTTCCCAAGCCACAAGCCAGCAA
Source organism: Ochotona curzoniae (assembly GCF_017591425.1). Lineage (NCBI taxonomy): Eukaryota > Metazoa > Chordata > Mammalia > Lagomorpha > Ochotonidae > Ochotona > Ochotona curzoniae. The sequence goes on from NW_024465286.1 coordinate 45,737, forward strand.
CTGCATGGGAAGTAGGGCAGCCAGGATTAGAACAGGTTCCCATAAGGGATGCCGGCATGTGCAAGGTGAGGACTTATGCCACTAGGTTACTGCAGCAGGCCCTGTTTTAAAACATCCCATTCCTAAGTATTTCAGAAAATCCTCTCATGTCATAAAAGGTTAAAAGTTGTATGAGGGATGATATTTATATTCCTGAAATTGATTATTTACATGGCATTTTTTCTTAATCACTTATTGCTATCTTGATAATTATTTACTTTTTATTGGAAAGAGAGATTTACAGAGAGAATGAGAGACAGAGAGACAAATCTTCCATGTGCTGGTGCCCTTCACAATTGAACCACATAGCCAGAACTGAGTTGGCCTGAAGCCAACAGCCTCATCCAGGCATCCCATGTGTGTGCATGGTCCCAAGACTTTGTGTCATCATCTACTGCTTTCCCAGGCTACAAGCAGGGAGCTAGATGGGATGAGGAACAGCTGGGACATGAACTGGCACTCATAGGGGATCCCAGCACAAGCAAGCTGAGGATGGAGCCACTGAGTCATCACCCCTATGCAGAATTGTTGTTAATTTCATTAATGCATTGCCACAGTGGATGGTTTTCAGTATATGCAAACACTCACTTGAGGCTATAATTTGATCCCCAGCTACTGTGCTGGTTCATGGGATATATTCTGTATTTTGTCCTGAGCTTTAGAAACTTTTACAAATCTTGTCTGACTCTTTGTGTCTTGAGCCCTATATGCCTGGAGCTAGGACTGATTTTGTGTAGCTCTGATCTTGTTCCTGGAGCTTTAATTTATTTGTAGTTTCAACACCTCTCATGAATGTGGCCCATATTCATCCTTGCACTTTGTCATTATAGAAATCTGTCATTTGGGCCTGACATGGTAGCCTAGTGGCTAAATGTACATGTCTTACATGAAGCAGGATCCAGTTGGAGCAGTGATTCCTGTCCTGCTGGCCCTGCTTCCTTTCCAGCTCCATGCTTGTGGCCTGGTAACACTGGGCAGGATGACCCAAAGCTTTGGAACTCTAACCCATGTGGGAAACCTGGAAGAAGTTTCTGGCTCCTGGATTAGGATTGGCTCAGTTCTGGCCATTGCTGCCACTTGGATATTCCTTGTGCCTACAGCATAAGCCAGATGACTGTACAGCAAAATTATTTACTCTGAGCAATAATCACTATTTCCCTCCACCCTCTCCTCCATGTAATTCACACTGTGCTCCACCTATTTCTCACATCTCACTCCTTCGCTCACTCTCCTCTGTCTGAAGGTACCTAGCTAGCTTTCCTCACTGAGGATCTGAGCTGCCATAATCAATTCTCCCCCTCCTCCTCCCGCTTTCTCTGCCTGAAATTGCAGTCTTTACAAGGTTTACAGATTTTCTTTTCTTTTGTCAAGTTCACCCAACCCCAGCACATATCCAGAGGGATGGAATACTGGATAAGCTAAGTAATAGCTAGTTACAAACAAAACAAAACAAGATACTACTTGCTAAACTTGTTCAGTAACTTTCTATAACAGAGCCCTCCAAAAGCAATGAATATTCAAGTAGAGATTTCTACACTTTACATTTTGATTTAAGGGAGACAAATATTTTCTAAATGTAAACTTAGGAATACATAGCCTCTTTTACCCTATGAACAATGTTTTCACCTGATTAGATATAGCTCTTAATGTGATCTTTAAAAGTGTAACCATTTGGTGGGTGGTTTTAAGATGGCCGACGTAGGAGGAAGGCTGTGAGGGAGAGCCCAGTGAGAGAGGGATAGAACGCTACAGAAGCAGCAAAGAGGAACAGCAAAGAACCGCAGGGAGAGGTGCGTGAAGTTCCCTGGACAGTGTGGAGCCAAAAAGATCCACACAACTCGAAAGAACAATGAGAACAAAACAAAACAAAAGGCAGCGAAGACAGCATCCCGCTCCAGACCTGCTGAGTCATCTTTAAGAGCAACCGACAGGAGACACAGCCGACCCAGAGACAAGGAAACTGGGAGGGATCGTCACCAGCAAAGGTCTTCAACAGCAGCAGAGGCAGACTGCAACAGCTGGAGGTTCGGGTGAGCCAGGGAAGGGTTAACAGCTTCTGGAGCCTGCCTTCCAGGGGCTGGCACAAAGCCCAAGCCTCTGGGGTGCTCCTTTTACCCTCCCTTCCTGCAGAGGTTCCAGCCTCTGAGAACACAGGGCAAGCGCCTTGAAACTGCCAAATCTGTGCCTTGGAAGTGGTGCACAGTAGTCCTGGGTGCTGAGAAGGCACAAAGAATGCGCCCCAAATATTCCCACGCTGTGTGGCCAGTGCATCTCAGTGCGCAGAAACTACCAGCGAGGGTCTAGAATCCCCCACACCCTGATACACTGTGGGTGGGCGACACACCAGGGGGGCTCTGAACACCGCGCCGGGCTGGGTGGTCCCGCCTGCAGAAACTGCCTCCACAGCGCAGGGGCTACACCAGGAGGGCTCTGAGCACTGGGACGTGCAGCACTGTGTGACGCTGGCACACAGGAGCCACTCCCATAGAGTGAGTTGCCCACTCCTCGCCTCTCACCCCGCAGTTCTGAGCGTGGGCAACCCACCAGGAGAGCTCTGAAAACTCCTGCGCCAAACTGGCACTGTGTGAACCCACCGCGATGTCACTTTAACAGTGCACCTGGGTCACTCCTCCACTGCAGTCCTGTGTGAGGGAGTCACACCAGGAGGGCTCTGAACACCCACACACCACGAGTGGTGGAATCACTGCACAAGAGCCACGCCCAGAAAGTGCCTCACCCACAGTCCCGTGTGTGGGCGACACACCAGGTGGGCTCTGAAAAACCCTGCAGTCCTTGGCACGGAGAACGCAGGGAGAAAGCACATAAAACCTTCCACATCCTGTGGATTCCTGTGCAGAGGGCACACCCAGAGAGCGCCTTCATCCCTCCACGCCCTGGGGTGCCACACCTGTAGAAGAGGTGCCCAGAGTGTGCCTGGAATCCATAGGGCCCCCAAGGTGGTGCCCTACAGTCCCGGGCACTGAGGACGCACCAAAGGTGCCTTGAAAATTACCACGCCCTTTAAACTCCCATTGGAGGTGGCGCCTCATGGGAGCCGTTCCTTCCGGCGCGAACCATGCCGGATTCCCAGCCACAGCTTCCGCCGCTTGCGGCGGAGGCAGGGACGCCGGCATCCCCTTGGCCAGGGGGCAACTAAGCCCCCTCGCGAGTAAGTACCCGCGAGGGCTGGCGAGGGAGCTGGGGTTCAAAACCTGGCTCCCCTCTACCCCCGTCAGCTTTGGGCTGACGGCAGGGTAGGCTGGGCGGTTCGAATGTCCGGGCAGGGGCGGGGTTAAACTCCCATTGGGGGTGGCGCCTCATGGGAGCCGTTCCTTCCGGCGCGAACCATGCCGGATTCCCAGCCACAGCTTCCGCCGCTTGCGGCGGAGGCAGGGACGCCGGCATCCCCTTGGCCAGGGGGCAACTAAGCCCCCTCGCGAGTAAGTACCCGCGAGGGCTGGCGAGGGAGCTGGGGTTCAAAACCTGGCTCCCCTCTACCCCCGTCAGCTTTGGGCTGACGGCAGGGTAGGCTGGGCGGTTCGAATGTCCGGGCAGGGGCGGGGTTAAACTCCCATTGGGGGTGGCGCCTCATGGGAGCCGTTCCTTCCGGCGCGAACCATGCCGGATTCCCAGCCACAGCTTCCGCCGCTTGCGGCGGAGGCAGGGACGCCGGCATCCCCTTGGCCAGGGGGCAACTAAGCCCCCTCGCGAGTAAGTACCCGCGAGGGCTGGCGAGGGAGCTGGGGTTCAAAACCTGGCTCCCCTCTACCCCCGTCAGCTTTGGGCTGACGGCAGGGTAGGCTGGGCGGTTCGAATGTCCGGGCAGGGGCGGGGTTAAACTCCCATTGGGGGTGGCGCCTCATGGGAGCCGTTCCTTCCGGCGCGAACCATGCCGGATTCCCAGCCACAGCTTCCGCCGCTTGCGGCGGAGGCAGGGACGCCGGCATCCCCTTGGCCAGGGGGCAACTAAGCCCCCTCGCGAGTAAGTACCCGCGAGGGCTGGCGAGGGAGCTGGGGTTCAAAACCTGGCTCCCCTCTACCCCCGTCAGCTTTGGGCTGACGGCAGGGTAGGCTGGGCGGTTCGAATGTCCGGGCAGGGGCGGGGTTAAACTCCCATTGGGGGTGGCGCCTCATGGGAGCCGTTCCTTCCGGCGCGAACCATGCCGGATTCCCAGCCACAGCTTCCGCCGCTTGCGGCGGAGGCAGGGACGCCGGCATCCCCTTGGCCAGGGGGCAACTAAGCCCCCTCGCGAGTAAGTACCCGCGAGGGCTGGCGAGGGAGCTGGGGTTCAAAACCTGGCTCCCCTCTACCCCCGTCAGCTTTGGGCTGACGGCAGGGTAGGCTGGGCGGTTCGAATGTCCGGGCAGGGGCGGGGTTAAACTCCCATTGGGGGTGGCGCCTCATGGGAGCCGTTCCTTCCGGCGCGAACCATGCCGGATTCCCAGCCACAGCTTCCGCCGCTTGCGGCGGAGGCAGGGACGCCGGCATCCCCTTGGCCAGGGGGCAACTAAGCCCCCTCGCGAGTAAGTACCCGCGAGGGCTGGCGAGGGAGCTGGGGTTCAAAACCTGGCTCCCCTCTACCCCCGTCAGCTTTGGGCTGACGGCAGGGTAGGCTGGGCGGTTCGAATGTCCGGGCAGGGGCGGGGTTAAACTCCCATTGGGGGTGGCGCCTCATGGGAGCCGTTCCTTCCGGCGCGAACCATGCCGGATTCCCAGCCACAGCTTCCGCCGCTTGCGGCGGAGGCAGGGACGCCGGCATCCCCTTGGCCAGGGGGCAACTAAGCCCCCTCGCGAGTAAGTACCCGCGAGGGCTGGCGAGGGAGCTGGGGTTCAAAACCTGGCTCCCCTCTACCCCCGTCAGCTTTGGGCTGACGGCAGGGTAGGCTGGGCGGTTCGAATGTCCGGGCAGGGGCGGGGTTAAACTCCCATTGGGGGTGGCGCCTCATGGGAGCCGTTCCTTCCGGCGCGAACCATGCCGGATTCCCAGCCACAGCTTCCGCCGCTTGCGGCGGAGGCAGGGACGCCGGCATCCCCTTGGCCAGGGGGCAACTAAGCCCCCTCGCGAGTAAGTACCCGCGAGGGCTGGCGAGGGAGCTGGGGTTCAAAACCTGGCTCCCCTCTACCCCCGTCAGCTTTGGGCTGACGGCAGGGTAGGCTGGGCGGTTCGAATGTCCGGGCAGGGGCGGGGTTAAACTCCCATTGGGGGTGGCGCCTCATGGGAGCCGTTCCTTCCGGCGCGAACCATGCCGGATTCCCAGCCACAGCTTCCGCCGCTTGCGGCGGAGGCAGGGACGCCGGCATCCCCTTGGCCAGGGGGCAACTAAGCCCCCTCGCGAGTAAGTACCCGCGAGGGCTGGCGAGGGAGCTGGGGTTCAAAACCTGGCTCCCCTCTACCCCCGTCAGCTTTGGGCTGACGGCAGGGTAGGCTGGGCGGTTCGAATGTCCGGGCAGGGGCGGGGTTAAACTCCCATTGGGGGTGGCGCCTCATGGGAGCCGTTCCTTCCGGCGCGAACCATGCCGGATTCCCAGCCACAGCTTCCGCCGCTTGCGGCGGAGGCAGGGACGCCGGCATCCCCTTGGCCAGGGGGCAACTAAGCCCCCTCGCGAGTAAGTACCCGCGAGGGCTGGCGAGGGAGCTGGGGTTCAAAACCTGGCTCCCCTCTACCCCCGTCAGCTTTGGGCTGACGGCAGGGTAGGCTGGGCGGTTCGAATGTCCGGGCAGGGGCGGGGTTAAACTCCCATTGGGGGTGGCGCCTCATGGGAGCCGTTCCTTCCGGCGCGAACCATGCCGGATTCCCAGCCACAGCTTCCGCCGCTTGCGGCGGAGGCAGGGACGCCGGCATCCCCTTGGCCAGGGGGCAACTAAGCCCCCTCGCGAGTAAGTACCCGCGAGGGCTGGCGAGGGAGCTGGGGTTCAAAACCTGGCTCCCCTCTACCCCCGTCAGCTTTGGGCTGACGGCAGGGTAGGCTGGGCGGTTCGAATGTCCGGGCAGGGGCGGGGTTAAACTCCCATTGGGGGTGGCGCCTCATGGGAGCCGTTCCTTCCGGCGCGAACCATGCCGGATTCCCAGCCACAGCTTCCGCCGCTTGCGGCGGAGGCAGGGACGCCGGCATCCCCTTGGCCAGGGGGCAACTAAGCCCCCTCGCGAGTAAGTACCCGCGAGGGCTGGCGAGGGAGCTGGGGTTCAAAACCTGGCTCCCCTCTACCCCCGTCAGCTTTGGGCTGACGGCAGGGTAGGCTGGGCGGTTCGAATGTCCGGGCAGGGGCGGGGTTAAACTCCCATTGGGGGTGGCGCCTCATGGGAGCCGTTCCTTCCGGCGCGAACCATGCCGGATTCCCAGCCACAGCTTCCGCCGCTTGCGGCGGAGGCAGGGACGCCGGCATCCCCTTGGCCAGGGGGCAACTAAGCCCCCTCGCGAGTAAGTACCCGCGAGGGCTGGCGAGGGAGCTGGGGTTCAAAACCTGGCTCCCCTCTACCCCCGTCAGCTTTGGGCTGACGGCAGGGTAGGCTGGGCGGTTCGAATGTCCGGGCAGGGGCGGGGTTAAACTCCCATTGGGGGTGGCGCCTCATGGGAGCCGTTCCTTCCGGCGCGAACCATGCCGGATTCCCAGCCACAGCTTCCGCCGCTTGCGGCGGAGGCAGGGACGCCGGCATCCCCTTGGCCAGGGGGCAACTAAGCCCCCTCGCGAGTAAGTACCCGCGAGGGCTGGCGAGGGAGCTGGGGTTCAAAACCTGGCTCCCCTCTACCCCCGTCAGCTTTGGGCTGACGGCAGGGTAGGCTGGGCGGTTCGAATGTCCGGGCAGGGGCGGGGTTAAACTCCCATTGGGGGTGGCGCCTCATGGGAGCCGTTCCTTCCGGCGCGAACCATGCCGGATTCCCAGCCACAGCTTCCGCCGCTTGCGGCGGAGGCAGGGACGCCGGCATCCCCTTGGCCAGGGGGCAACTAAGCCCCCTCGCGAGTAAGTACCCGCGAGGGCTGGCGAGGGAGCTGGGGTTCAAAACCTGGCTCCCCTCTACCCCCGTCAGCTTTGGGCTGACGGCAGGGTAGGCTGGGCGGTTCGAATGTCCGGGCAGGGGCGGGGTTAAACTCCCATTGGGGGTGGCGCCTCATGGGAGCCGTTCCTTCCGGCGCGAACCATGCCGGATTCCCAGCCACAGCTTCCGCCGCTTGCGGCGGAGGCAGGGACGCCGGCATCCCCTTGGCCAGGGGGCAACTAAGCCCCCTCGCGAGTAAGTACCCGCGAGGGCTGGCGAGGGAGCTGGGGTTCAAAACCTGGCTCCCCTCTACCCCCGTCAGCTTTGGGCTGACGGCAGGGTAGGCTGGGCGGTTCGAATGTCCGGGCAGGGGCGGGGTTAAACTCCCATTGGGGGTGGCGCCTCATGGGAGCCGTTCCTTCCGGCGCGAACCATGCCGGATTCCCAGCCACAGCTTCCGCCGCTTGCGGCGGAGGCAGGGACGCCGGCATCCCCTTGGCCAGGGGGCAACTAAGCCCCCTCGCGAGTAAGTACCCGCGAGGGCTGGCGAGGGAGCTGGGGTTCAAAACCTGGCTCCCCTCTACCCCCGTCAGCTTTGGGCTGACGGCAGGGTAGGCTGGGCGGTTCGAATGTCCGGGCAGGGGCGGGGTTAAACTCCCATTGGGGGTGGCGCCTCATGGGAGCCGTTCCTTCCGGCGCGAACCATGCCGGATTCCCAGCCACAGCTTCCGCCGCTTGCGGCGGAGGCAGGGACGCCGGCATCCCCTTGGCCAGGGGGCAACTAAGCCCCCTCGCGAGTAAGTACCCGCGAGGGCTGGCGAGGGAGCTGGGGTTCAAAACCTGGCTCCCCTCTACCCCCGTCAGCTTTGGGCTGACGGCAGGGTAGGCTGGGCGGTTCGAATGTCCGGGCAGGGGCGGGGTTAAACTCCCATTGGGGGTGGCGCCTCATGGGAGCCGTTCCTTCCGGCGCGAACCATGCCGGATTCCCAGCCACAGCTTCCGCCGCTTGCGGCGGAGGCAGGGACGCCGGCATCCCCTTGGCCAGGGGGCAACTAAGCCCCCTCGCGAGTAAGTACCCGCGAGGGCTGGCGAGGGAGCTGGGGTTCAAAACCTGGCTCCCCTCTACCCCCGTCAGCTTTGGGCTGACGGCAGGGTAGGCTGGGCGGTTCGAATGTCCGGGCAGGGGCGGGGTTAAACTCCCATTGGGGGTGGCGCCTCATGGGAGCCGTTCCTTCCGGCGCGAACCATGCCGGATTCCCAGCCACAGCTTCCGCCGCTTGCGGCGGAGGCAGGGACGCCGGCATCCCCTTGGCCAGGGGGCAACTAAGCCCCCTCGCGAGTAAGTACCCGCGAGGGCTGGCGAGGGAGCTGGGGTTCAAAACCTGGCTCCCCTCTACCCCCGTCAGCTTTGGGCTGACGGCAGGGTAGGCTGGGCGGTTCGAATGTCCGGGCAGGGGCGGGGTTAAACTCCCATTGGGGGTGGCGCCTCATGGGAGCCGTTCCTTCCGGCGCGAACCATGCCGGATTCCCAGCCACAGCTTCCGCCGCTTGCGGCGGAGGCAGGGACGCCGGCATCCCCTTGGCCAGGGGGCAACTAAGCCCCCTCGCGAGTAAGTACCCGCGAGGGCTGGCGAGGGAGCTGGGGTTCAAAACCTGGCTCCCCTCTACCCCCGTCAGCTTTGGGCTGACGGCAGGGTAGGCTGGGCGGTTCGAATGTCCGGGCAGGGGCGGGGTTAAACTCCCATTGGGGGTGGCGCCTCATGGGAGCCGTTCCTTCCGGCGCGAACCATGCCGGATTCCCAGCCACAGCTTCCGCCGCTTGCGGCGGAGGCAGGGACGCCGGCATCCCCTTGGCCAGGGGGCAACTAAGCCCCCTCGCGAGTAAGTACCCGCGAGGGCTGGCGAGGGAGCTGGGGTTCAAAACCTGGCTCCCCTCTACCCCCGTCAGCTTTGGGCTGACGGCAGGGTAGGCTGGGCGGTTCGAATGTCCGGGCAGGGGCGGGGTTAAACTCCCATTGGGGGTGGCGCCTCATGGGAGCCGTTCCTTCCGGCGCGAACCATGCCGGATTCCCAGCCACAGCTTCCGCCGCTTGCGGCGGAGGCAGGGACGCCGGCATCCCCTTGGCCAGGGGGCAACTAAGCCCCCTCGCGAGTAAGTACCCGCGAGGGCTGGCGAGGGAGCTGGGGTTCAAAACCTGGCTCCCCTCTACCCCCGTCAGCTTTGGGCTGACGGCAGGGTAGGCTGGGCGGTTCGAATGTCCGGGCAGGGGCGGGGTTAAACTCCCATTGGGGGTGGCGCCTCATGGGAATGACCCTTCCGGTTGAGAGGCGGGGGCAGAGACCCAGGCCTTGGGCGGCCAGTGCCTCAAGTGGTGCCAGGCTCTGCCTGCTGGCCGCCCAGCGGCGAGCTCTGGGGTTTTGAGGATATGAAATAGGTGCTCTGGGACACCCAAAAGTAAGACCAGCGGTAGTGTAGGTGAGACACTAATTTCTGGTGATTCCCAGGAATCGGGACATGAAACCTTAATGAAAGTGCGGGACTGAGAGATGAATGTTCGGACTAAGCAAACCTTAGCCCACTAGTATGACTGGAACACAGGGTGCAACACAGGACATGCCCGGCTTGGATTTGGCTCCAACTGGTTCACATTAAGCACAAAGTTGAGCCACAGACTCTAAGGCAGAGGTCATGACAGGTGGACGGGGCTGCGGCAGGGTCTGGATACAGCTATCCTCTCCCTTGGCACAAATGTGGATTGGGAAAAGAGGTACCGGGCCGGGCCAGACACTAACACGTTCTGGTGCTCTGGAGTACCAGGGTGGATGTGGGGCGGACTAGGCTAGGTCCCAACCTCAACTTAGCCATGTACAAGCCATATGGGGGCATGGATGACCATGGCCAAGCTGCAACACTCTACAGCAAGAACCAGAACGGGATGATGGCCAGTTAGGAAAGACCACTGTTCCTACAAGGACAAGAGGCGAACTGGCACATGGACCCACTGACATGCGCGAAACCTGGCACATGGAGGGGTTCTGATGGAGGAGCCCAGGCAACTCCTCTGACAAGACACAGACCCTGCAGGTCAGCACAAGGAACTTGCAAGGCAACAGCCAAGAGGTCATTGAAAGTGTCCCACTGGCATGCATTTGGCTTGGGTCGGGGGCAGACCAGGCTGAATCTGTTCATGTCATCCACTGGTAAATCTGACCGCCAGAACAGAATGTGGGTCGAACCAGGTCCGGTCGTAACAAAAATAACACGCAGGCTGGAATGCCAAGGTGAGGTAGCCTGAGCCGGATGCAGCCGCAGCACCCAACCAACACAAGTGAGAACCAGGAAGGGAGGCGGCAGAGCTGACAGGAGAAAAAGGGGAGGCTCCCTAGCTGAACAGCAAGTTACACTGAGGAGCGGGAGCGGGGTGGGGGGTAGACTAGACCAGGCAGGGACACAGCGCCTGTGCACCTCATGGGGACCAGATTGGGTGATAACCAGGCTAGGCTGACCAATCCCATTGGAGTAAGCTACAACCAGAGTTGGTGAGGGTTGTCGGGCTTAGTTGTAGCAACAGAAGGGTAACGGGGACAGACTGGGCTAGTATGCCATATATACTGGCAAGCCAGGGTAGGAGGTGGGCCTGGTTGAGGCTACTGTGGGCCGCCCTGACTGGGCTGCAACTCCTACTAGTTCGTGTGAGGGACAGATGCGTCCAGGGTGGAACCAGGCGGGACTGTAAGAAGACACGGGTGGAGACAGAACCGGCCCAGCAACTGCAGCCGCCAGCTGTCCGGGGCAGTGGACTGAGACGGACCCTATGCTACTAAAACAGCAGGAATCTGGACTGGGAATACCTCAAAATTTCTTCGAGGATCTTCCCATTCGAGACACCGGACTCGGACTCCTAACCAGGGAAAGACAGGACAAATCAAGCAACAACCTCAGCCATCTGATGGCAGCAGAGACTGGGCAAATGGAGACCCTAGACGGGACTGTGTCAATCAACGAACTCTTCAATGACCACATCATGATTGGGGTGGCGAGACAGGCAACGACCCATGGATAGTGAACTATTGGAACCACTTGATCGAATATCTCAAAGCGCACCCCACTCCCGGGACTTGGGGTGGGCGGGAGATTGGGTGGGGCTTCTTCCTCTATATCCCCCTTTAGACCTTGACCCTTTTTTACCCCAATTAAATTTGTAAGGATTGTCAAAATTAAATAAAAAAAAAATTATAAAAAAAAAAAAAAAAAGAAAAGAAAATTACCACGCCCTGCAACACCACGCCTGCAGGCTCCAATCTCTACAGGAAAGCACCTGACAGCCCCTCAACACACGGGTCCATTGGCCCCACCAAAATACACCAACGCAATGGGAAAAAACACCAGAAAGAGTTGTGCTCCAGATGAAAGAGCCAGCACCCCACCGAACAAGGGCCAAAAGCCATAATCAATATCGGAGATGCGAGATGAAGACATGGAGAGTTACCAGAAAAGGAATTTAAGAAAATAATGCTAAAATTTATCAGAGATGAGGATATGAAGAGGGAAGACTTCAAGAACTGCATAATCGCCGAAATACAACAAATCAAAACCAAACTGGACGCCCAGGAGCATAAAATTGAAAGCCTGATCAACAGAATAAATGCAGCAGAGGAAAGGATCTCTGAAACAGAAGACACACAAAATGAAGGTGCCCAGCGAATTAAACAGCTGGAGACAAGCCTCAGCAAAACTAATAAAATGATGCAAGAAATGAAGGATTACCTTAGAAAATTGAATATTCGGATCATCTGCCTCCCCGAGGGAGTAGAAAGAATCAGGAATGCAAGCAGTGCTTGACGAAATTATACAGGAAAACTTCCAAAACACTTGGAACACGAATCCAGCCCACATACAGGATGGACAGAGAACTCCCAACAGACATGATCCAAAGAGATCTTCACCCAGACACACGGTGCTCAAGTTCTACTCCAACGAAGACAAAGAAAGAATCCTGAGACAAGTACGAAGTAGAGAAAAGATCACATACAGGGGAAAACCCATCAGAATCACTGCTGACTTCTCCGAAGAGACCCTACAAGCAAGGAGAGAATGGACAAAGATCTTCCAAGCCCTGAAACAAAACAACTGTCAACCAAGAATAATCTACCCAGCAAAGATCTCATTTGTATATGAGAACGAAATCAGATGCTTCCATAGCAAAGAAAAACTAGAAGAATATGTTTACACAAAACCAGCTCTGCAAAGTCTCCTTAGAAATGCGCTAATCCAAGGAAAAAAGGAGGCAAAATACAAACAAAAATGGCAAATAAGAAGGTCTCCAAACTAAAGCCCACACAAACAAGGCAATTACACAGATAACAACACACACAAAACACAATCGCATGGCAGGGCAAAATTGCAACCTCTCAATTTTAACTCTCAACACAAATGGTCTAAATTCACCAATCAAAAGACAGAGATTAATAGAATGGATCATCAAACAAGACCCAACCATCTGTTGCCTACAAGAAACACATCTAACCAGAAAAGATGCAAAGAAACTGAAAGTGAAGGGATGGAAAAAGATATTTCACGCCAATGGATGAGAAAAAAAAAGCTGGGGTAGCTGTGCTAATTTCAGACGAGATAGATTTCAATCTAACTAACATCAAAAGAGACAGGGAAGGCCATTTTATACTGGTGAAAGGAATGATCCATCAAGAAGCAATCACCATCATTAATGTTTATGCACCAAATCTCAGAATCGACCACATGATAGGACCACATGATAGGACACAAAGCGAATCTAAATAACCTCCAAAACATTAGTATCATACCATGTACCCTCTCAGACCACCATGGGATGAAACTGGAAATCAACAACTCAAAACTCCCCAGGAAATATAGACACTCTTGGAAATTGAACAATATGCTATTAAACGAACAATGGGTCAGAGAAGAAATTAAAGATGAGATCAAAAAATTTATGGAAACCAATGAAAACTCTGATACAACTATCCAAAACTTGTGGGACACCGCCAAAGCAGTGCTACGAGGTAGATTCATCGCAATCGGAGCGCATGTCAAGGCCCAAGAAAGACGCCAAATACAGGAACTAACCACACACCTCCAGGATCTGGAAAAACAGCAGCAAAAGAGCCCCACGCACAATAGCAAACAAGAAATCATCAAAACAAGGGAGGAGATAAACCAAATAGAAACAAAAAAATATATACATAAAATCAACAAACCAAAAAGTTGTTTTTTTGAGAAAATAAACAAAATAGACACTCCACTGCCCCGATTGACCAAAAAAAAAAAAAAAAAAAAAGAGAGAGAGAAAATGAGAATCAACAGCATTAAAGATGAAAAAGGCAACATAACAACAGACACTGCAACCATTAAGAAAATAATTAGAAATTACTACAAAGAACTGTACTCCAACAAATTTGAGGATCGCCAAGAAATAGAAAGTTCTTGGACTCCCACCACTTACCAAAACTTAGTCCAGAGGCAACTGAAGAATTAAATAAACCCATAACCGAGGCAGAGATTGAAGCAGTCATCAAGGATCTCCCAACGAAAAAAAGCCCAGGCCCAGACGGCTTCACTACAGAATTCTACAAAACATTCCGAACAGAACTAACCCCAATCCTCTACAAGCTCTTCAAAACAATAGAGAAGGAAGCAACCCTTCCAAACTCATTCTATGAAGCCAACATCACCTTAATCCCAAAACCGGACAGAGAACCGTCAGAGAAGGAAAACTACAGACCTATTTCTCTGATGAACATTGATGCTAAAATTCTCAACAAAATCCTAGCCAATAGAATTCAAAAAATCATCAGACAGATCATTCATCCGGATCAAGTAGGATTCATCCCTGGAATGCAGGGATGGTTCAACATTCGGAAATCCATAAATGTTATAAACCACATCCAAAAACTGCAAAACAAGAACCACATAATAGTTTCAATAGATGCAGAAAAAGCTTTCGACAAAATCCAACACCTCTTCATGCTAAAAACTCTAGCCAAGGTAGGCATAGATGGGAAAATCCACAACATAATCAAAGCAATTTATGAAAAACCCAACGCCAGTATCATACTGAATGGAGAAAAGCTAGAACCCTTCCCACTGAGATCTGGAACAAGACAAGGATGCCCGCTATCACCACTGCTATTCAACATAGTCCTAGAGGTACTTGCAGAGGCCATAAGACAAGAAAAAGAAATCAAAGGCATACGTATAGGAAACGAAGAAGTCAAGCTTTCACTATATGCAGATGACATAATCCTATACATAGAAAAACCAGGAGACTCAATACAGAAACTACTAGAACTTATATGAGAGTTTGGCAGAGTGGCAGGGTACAAAATTAATGAACGAAAATCAACAGCCATAGTGTACGCAAATAATACCAAGATGGAAGAAGATCTAACCAACAGGATACCATTCAAAACAGCAGAGAGAAGTATGAAGTATCTGGCAATAAATCTAACCAAAAGTGTAGGAGACCAATTCAAAGAAAACTACAAACTATTCAAAAAAGAAATTGAACAAGACCTCAAAAGATGGAATAACATCCCATGCTCCTGGATAGGCAAAATCAATATCATTAAAATGTCTATACTACCACAAGCAATATACATTTTCAACGCAATTCCAATCAAATTGCCCAAAACATTCTTCACGGAACTGGACACAATGATTCAAAAGTTCATCTGGAAACACAAAAAACCACGAATAGCTAGAACCATCCTGAAGAATAAGAAGTTAGCAGGGGGAATCACAATCCCGGACCTCTGGACATACTATAGAGCAGTGGTTATCAAAACAGCCTGGTACTGGCACAAAGATAGAAAGGAAGATCAATGGAATAGAATAGAAGCACCAAAAGGGAACCCACACAGATACAGCCAATTAATCTTTGACAAAAAGACCAATGACAGTCCAAGTAAGTGGGGAGGCCTCTTTAGTAAATGTTGTTGGGACAACTGGCTGATAGCCTGTAGAAACAAAAAGATAGACCCACATCTATCACCATACACTAAGATCCAATCTACATGGATAAAAGACCTAAACCTACATCCAGAAACCTTCAAACTCTTGCAAGAAAATGTAGGAAATATCCTGCAAGACCTAGGAGTAGGTCCTGACTTTCTAAGAAGGACACCAAAAGCTATAGCAGTTGAGAACAGAATAAACAAATGGGACCTCATCAAACTAAGAAGCTTCTGTACAGCAAGGGAAACAATCAACAAAGTAAAAAAGCAACCCACAGAGTGGGAGAGATCTTTGCACACGATATAGGCGATAGGGGGCTAATTTCCAGGATATACAAAGAACTTCAAAACAACCAAAAAACCAAAACAAACAAGCCACTCAAGAAATGGGCACGGGAAATGGGCAAACATTTCACAAAGGAACAAGTCCAAATGGCAAACAAACATATGAAAAAATGCTCCAGTTCCCTGGCAATAAGGGAAATCCAAATTAAGACATTGATGAGGTACCACCTAACACCAGTAAGATTGGCCCACATAAACAAGAACACCAATGACGCTTGCTGGCGAGGATGTGGGGAAAAGGGAACCCTACTCCACTGCTGGTGGAGCTGCAAATTGGTACAGCCTTTATGGAAATCAGTCTGGAGAACACTCAAACAACTCAAAATCTGCATACCATATGACCCAGCAATAGCACTCCTAGGAATATATCCAAAACACCTGTTTCACGACAAACCAACATGCATCCCTATGTTCATAGCAGCACAATCAGTAATTGCAAAAACATGGAAGCAACCGAAATGCCCATCAGCAGAAGATTGGATAAGAAAGCTTTGGTTCATCTACTCCATGGAATACTACTCAGTATTAAAAAAGAACAAAATGCGGTTCTTTGTGGCTAAATGGGCCCAACTGGAAACTATAATGCTAAGGGAAATGAGCGAATCCAAAAGATTAGATACCACATGTTTGCCTTGATTTAACCTGTAATTTTTGTTTGGTTGTTTGTTATTTTTTGAACCTGTCATTGATACTGTCTCAACCCAGATGTTTCAAAGAATGGAACTTGCATTATTTTTAACATATTGTTTACTCAATACTATGTCAATTAATTCCATAATGTTGTATATTGACACTGAAGTTTTGTTGGGGCTTTTAACTGACTGGAACTTTACTCTGTTAGCTCTACCTTCAGACCAGAGATGGTCTCCCCAAGAGGCCACTGAACTTATCTGGACAATAAGACGCTGGACTTTATGCTAGGTATATGCTTGCAATGAAGGAATCTCAACTGAACTTGAACTGTGGTTATGCAGCAAGGTGGAGGAATCCACTATAGGGGGAGGGGTATGCGAGGGGTGGCAAAATCCCCAGTGCCTATAAAACTGCATCACATAATACAATGTTAATAACAATAAAAAGATTTTTTAAAAAGTGTAACCATTTTATCAAGGATAAACTGGTATAGAAATAAATTTTGCAGAAGAGTTGAGTATGAAGTGGCCCTGATTGGGCTGGACTGCAACAACCATTGGTTTGTGTGGAACACAGGGATGGAACAGAACTGACCCAGCAATTGGAACCACAAGCATGTGCATAAACTGATTTGGACAATGGACTGTGTCAGACCCTGTGCAGGCAAGCAATCATGGGAATCAGGTCTGGTATCACCTCAGATGAAGTTTCTTTGTAGATCCCTCCAACTGAACTGCTGATCTCAGGATTATCAAAATAAAAATATATATTAAAAAATCTAATCCACTGTTACACTGTTACAAGGTAAGAGGGGAACCAATGCTCTCTATGTTCTAGATATTATCTTACCATGCAGAATGGTTGGTTACAACTGAACATGGAATCAGTCAGCACTCACCTGGGTCAAGGGACCAGAAGCTGCCCTGCCCACATTTTACCATTGATGCTGATCCAAACACCGATGCAAGTGCATGCTGAGACATTATTTTCTGGATGTGGATTTCATGACAAATGATACAAAGTAAGCATAGGGATCATTTGTTGAAAAGGTTTTTGTTGCTACCAAATAGGAGACCAGAGAGAACACACTGTGATTCTACCTGGGCCTAGGGCTATGGCTGGGAAAAAGGCAGTGTGAGTAAAAAAGTTTCGGGAAACTCTGCTGGGCCTTAGCTACAGACCAGGAGGGCATGCTACAGGCTATATACTACTGTCTCCTGCTTGAGAGCCAGATATTCAGTTCCTTCAGCATATGCTGTGCTTGAGAATCACTCTAGGGCTTGGATACTTTTGACAGTAAACCTAGTCCCAGGCTGCAAGCCTTGAGTCCTCACCTGCAACCACCTGGGAGACACAGAAGAAGCTCCTGACTCCAGGCTTCATGTCCACTCAGCCGTGGCTCTGGCGTCCATTTGAGCAGGGAACTAGCACATGCCAGATCCTGCTTTCCCTTTCTTGCTTTCCCTTTGTTACTCCCCCCACCTTTAATCTGCCTATCCCATAAACATCAGTATCATGTGTGTGTGTGTGTGTGTGTGTGTGTGTGTGTGTGTTTCAGTTCAAAGAGGAGTTAGCGCCGTATCAACTGTGGGGCTGGCACTCTTGCTCAAAAGGCTAATCTTCTTGCACCCTAAGCAACAGCGTCCAATAGGGATGCTGCTTCAAGGCTTGGCCGCTCTAACTCCCTTCCAGTTCCCTGCTAAGAGGTTGGGAAAGTGACAGAGGATGGCTATGTCCTTGAGTCCCTGCCCCCACAAGGGTGACCTGAGCAAGCTCCTGGCTTGTGCCTTCAGATTGGCTCAGCCCGGTCCATGGAAGCCATCTGGGGCATGAAGCAGCAGACACAAGATCTTTCTCTCACCAGCTCATCTTCCCTCTGAAAACTGCAGTTCCCACAACAACAAACAGATTCTACAAAAGAATTCTAATTGCATCCTAGCATATCTTGCTATTTGTTGACTGAGTTTGAGCAAATATTTTCCTCATTTCATCGAACACTCCAAGTGCTGGCATCAGTACGGCATGGGACGATGGCCTTTTGACACATATACAGAACATTTGCTAGGCTTCAGAGATCATGGCATCTGTGGAAGAGCAGGATTCGGGAGCACTCTGGCCTGTTGCTGCCTCTTAGCACCTGGCAGCTTAACCCAGCGGCTGCAGAGGCAGCTCAGCCCCATGTCATTCAAAGCAGTCTGGGAAGTGCAAGGCAGGATCTTGGGCTCGACAGAGCACTGGGGTGAGTAGGGACACACAGGCTCTGCCTGGGGGTCATGGCAAGAGCCGGACCATGCCCACAATCTCCTGTTCTCTCTTGAGGTCCCTCCAGAGTCCACTGTTTCTACCCAAACCAGAACCAGATGTGGCTGCCTGAAGGAACCACAGTGTTTCCTGGGAAACATCAAGTTTCTCTGCCTCCCCAATCTGGAGCATTCCACAGGAGCAAAATTGTGGTGGACAACTTATCTCACAGTCTTACAGGTCTGCACTGATGCAACAGTCTCCCAAGTGTTGCCCACACCCTGTGCACCGAGCGTGCAAGTCTCTGCAGGAGGCCGACACTCCAGCAGAACACTCAATTGGTCACTCGCAGAGCCAGCATCCAATGCCGGCTGCGCTGGAAGACTTGGGAGAATGTCCTTACTCGTGGCTGGGCTGGCCACCTGCTGCTCATGCAGTCCTTTGAAAGGGAGCCACAGGATGTCACATCCTCCTCCGGCCATCTCGCTCTCTCCTGGGAACACTATCAATCGACCCATTGATCCATGGATAGATAATCAAAGGGAGAGAACAATGATCTCTCTAACATCAAAAAGACAACTTCAACACATCTGCAAGGTGTGCCCCTGTGGACTCTGCTTTTCAATCACCCATGCCATGCCATGTGGCTCCCTGCTTCCCACTGGGGAAGGGAATGAGGAGACCACGGCTCACATGACAAGAACCAGGGCATCGATTATCCACCCTCTTCTCTCATCTTCCTCACACCTTCAGTGATGAAGTTGTGTGGAGGCCCCTGCCTTGAGTCTCATCAAGTGATCTCTGATACCCTTTGGAGCACAAGTGTGTGCAGCCAACCTTGTAGGTGTTAACTATGAATCCATAAAAAAGCAGAAGCCCACCACATTGCAGTATGCAGGAGAGCAGGATTTTACTCTGTGACAAGATGGCAGTACACAAACCCTATGAAGGTACACACCCATACACTTGACTTGTGCACTGCCCTCCCACCAAGGCATACATGTGAAAGGCTCTCTGAGTGAAATTCCTGGGACACCAGGAGCGGCATCTTGGCATGATAGCTCTTCCTCTTGGGAGCTCTGGCCAGGCCCTGCTACAAAGCATTCCAGCCCAAAGGACAGCCCTCGTGACCCCCAGTTTCCACCCCCCGCCAAAGCTTCATTGGGAAAACCATGCAGATGAGCTTCTCAGATTTCTAGCTAGGAGAGGTGCCACACTTGCTCCTGCAATCAACTGCATAGCATGATCACCTTGGTGCAAAAGCGATTCTTCCCAGTGGGATTGCAGAGGAAAAAGAATGACCACCAAGAGGATTGATTCAAATGAGCCATTGTCCCTGTCAGCTCTGAACACTCTGTGAGGTCACCATGGTGCTGCGGCTCAACAGCTGAGGGCGCTGTAATTCAGAAGGCCCAGCCTGCTGCTTGCAGCTTTCCCCTAGGACAAGCTCACATTGCCTTGCATTTGGCATCTCAGTCCTCCTGGTCAGTTTCCTCGAAATAGGAGGAGACCAGGAGATCCTCATAGAGCACGCTGAGTGGTGATTTGGAGCAGGATCTCATTCTGCCATCTGCAACGGGGGTCTTCAGTGGTCGAGGAATGGCCTCCTCAGGAGGATGGGAAGCGGGAGTGCTGATGATTCTGAAGCTTCGCCGGTTGCTGTGAAGTCTGCTGAGGAGCATCTTGAGGGACTGTGGGTGAGGGGCACAGCCAGGACTTGGGGGATGGGAGCCAGTGCAGTCCTGTGAGGGCTTCAGCTGAGGTCTATTGCTTGGAGGCTGCAGACGAGTGCTGAGCTCTGGATTTGGTGAGCTGCGGGTCACATGCCATGCTGCTTTCCTTCCAACTCCTGCTGTAGCTGGCAGTGGCAGTGGCTGTTGTGTTTGGAGAGTGGCCGGCTCTTTGTTGTTCCCAGCATTCTGTGGTACAGGGACAGCAGCAGCGAGCCTTTGCCTCTTGGGGCCCGTCTGCCAAGAAGCTCTGAGCCAACAGGCAGGTCTCTTGCCTTCAATGATGCTGCCGAGTGTGGAGTGTGGACACATTGTGCGTGCAGGATCCTGTGGCTTGGCCCATGTCTTGCCCCTCAGGACAGCTGACTGGTGCATGAGATTGGATGCTCTGAGGTGGGCCTTGCATCCTGGAGGCTTCTTGGGGAACAGGAGATGCAGGGACTTGAGACCTCTCTTCTCTCTGAGCTTGGGGAACAGGATTCGTGATGGTTGTCTTCTTGTTTGTTTGCACAGGCACAAGCCTCCTGGGTGTTTTCAGAAGGTTTTCCGAAGAGTCAGTGGCATTCTCACGGTGGTGTTGCTGTCTTGCTTGGACTTTGGTGAGACATGTCTGGAGGGGAGTTATGCAATGCTTCTTTGTAGCCTGTGTCCCTCCTTGTCTTGTACTGTCTTGGTTATGGGCCTGGAATCCCTGGACTGCTGGATCTTCTGTGGCCCCAGGTTCTCTTCCTTGGAATCCAAGGGATACAATGCTAGGGTCACATCCCAGCACTTGATGGGGCACCTCCTGCTGCTGTCCATGTGACCGAAGGCGCCACAGTTGTTGCACTTCAGCCTAGGGTTCTCTTCCTCTGCGGGAGGAATTCTGGGCCCAGCTGCAGCCATAGGCTGCTTGCCCATCTTCTGAGATGTAGGTGCTCTGTGGGTCTGCGGCTGTGTCTTCTGGCTTGACAGCCACCTCTCCACCTGCATCTTCTGAAGGACTTTCTGTCTGCTGCAAACTAGTGTGCTTCTCCAGATGCACAAATAGTGGTGGCTGAAGTTTGACAAACCGCCTTGGAGACATACAGGCTCCCAGCAGAACACCAGCAAGGCAGAGAGGGAAGGGAGGAGACCAGGGGCCTTATCTAGGGCCCTAAGATGGGATTAGCATGCAACCTGTTCATCTGAGCATCACAAATCCAGTCAAGCTTGATCAGATTCTGTCTGAGCAAAAGAAGGCATCCTGCTTGGGTCTCTAGCAATTTGAGTAGACCTTGCCATGTTTCTCACCTGTCACCAAAATCAACCATTGCATTTTGGAAACTTGGCTCTGCAATGTGCCTTTTCTTTTCCGCTTTCGGTCCCTCTGCTCTGCTAGGGAGGCAGGTTCTATTTTGCTGTGTGTGTGTGTGTGTGTGTGTGTGTGTGTGTGTGTGTGTGTGTGTGTGTGTGTGTGTGTATTTGAAGAGTGTTTGAAGAGTGTTTGCAGACATGGAAGTTTGACAAGGTATTTTTACCTCTTACCTTCTTCCATCAGTGGTTCAATAGTCTTGCACTGTAGAGCCATTGAAGAGGAAATCAAAGGGCTGGAGTTATGACTTCACTGGCAAGGCCCCAGCCTTGCAGTGCCAGCATGTATTATGGGTGTGGTTCTTGCCACAGCTGCACCTGTTCCCATCCAGGTCTCTACCTATGGCATTGGAAAGCAGCGGTGGCTGGCCCAAAGAATTGAGAGACTGCATCCACCAGGCTTCATGTCCACTCAGCCGTGGCTCTGGCGTCCATTTGAGCAGGGAACTAGCACATGCCAGATCCTGCTTTCCCTTTCTTGCTTTCCCACTGTCTCCCCCCACCTTTAATCTGCCTATCCCATAAACATCAGTATCATATGTGTGTGTGTGTGTGTGTGTGTGTGTGTGTGTGTGTGTGTGTTTCAGTTCAAAGAGGAGTTAGCAACGTATCAACTGTGGGGCTGGCGCTCTTGCTCAAAAGGCTAATCTTCTTGCACCCTAAGCGACAGCGTCCAATAGGGATGCTGCTTCAAGGCTTGGCAGCTCTAACTCCCTTCCAGTTCCGTGCTAAGAGGTTGGGAAAGAGACAGAGGATGGCTATGTCCTTGAGTCCCTGCCCCCACAAGGGTGACCTGAGCAAGCTCCTGGCTTGTGCCTTCAGATTGGCTCAGCCCGGTCCATGGAAGCCATCTGGGGCATGAAGCAGCAGACACAAGATCTTTCTCTCACCAGCTCATCTTCCCTCTGAAAACTGCAGTTCCCACAACAACAAACAGATTCTACAAAAGAATTCTAATTGCGGCTAAGACCTTGTAGCTGGGGGAGTTTGGGAGGAGTTCGGTCCTTGGGCTTGGGGGCATCTGTCACTCCCTGCAGTGTGGTGACTGTGGGGGGTGCCCCTGCCGGGTCAGACCCAATGCGGGGGACTCACGCCAAAGACACTGCTGCAGGCAGTGAACGAGTCCTCGGCCTCCCCCAGGGCGGCCAGTGCACCAAGTGGTGCCAGGGTTTGGTTGCTGGCCGCCCGGCAGGGCGAACTCTGTGGTTTTCAAGATAGGTAGTTGCTGCCTGGGGTCACTCATGACTAAGACTAGGTTGAGTGTAGGTGCTAAGTGAATTTTCGGGTATTCTCAGTGACAGGGTCATGAAAGATTTAAGCATGCGGGGGGACCAAGACCTAGTGGTTTTAGGGAAGTATCCAGAAGATAATTTCACTAAGACAGATGCAACAGCTCAATTATGAATACAGAGATGGGATATTAGTATAGAACATCACTGATCGCCACACACTAGCCCACACCAAAGCTATGGATGGGGCCTCTTTGGCAGTGTTAGGTACCATTGCCCGACTGAGTGTTGGAGTTGTGGAGTGGTCACATTTGGCAGGATTAAGACACTATCCAGCACGCAAGAGAACTTGGGCTGGGGGTAGACTCTGTGGGGTTGTGTGGGCCCAACCCTTTGGAATACAAGTCCCCCGGGTCTGCTCGCAAGCTGGGGTTGCAATGGTCTAAGCTAGGTGTGACCACGCCACCTGCCATCACTCATGGGTAAAGGAACCCACAACAGTCAGGGTAGGTCAAGGCAGCAGCACCCAAATGTGCATCTTTAAACAGGATGTGGGGTGGGCCGGGCTGCCACTGGAAGGGGGCAGAATGGGCAGGGCAGAACAAACCTTAACTCACAAGAAACAACAGAAATCAGGTTGGAGCACAGCTCATGCCATGTAGGTCCTTGCATATACTGATCTGCGTGAGGCAGAGGCACTAAGCCACAGCATCCAAGGGGCCAGGACAAGTGAGGGGCTCTGCCAAGCGGAGACAGAACAACCACCAGCCTACACCTGATCTATGGCAGGGAAGAGGCCCGGCTGAGGAAATAACGGGACACCCTAGCTGGGTTGAGTTTCCCACCAAGGAGCGCATGGGCTGGAACTGAGGCTGCATTCTGATCAGGATACAATTGTAATCTCACTTGGCACAAGTGTGGACTGGGAGTGGAAGTACCAAGCCAGGCCAGATTCCAACACCATCTGGTGCTCTGGAGGACCGGAGAGAGATGTGTGACAGACTAGGCTAGGTCTCAGCCCTTACTGAACCATGTGTGAGCTCTGTGGGGTATGGAAGAGCCATGGCTGGGTTGAAAAATCCAACAACAAGAACCAGCTTGGGTCGAAGGCCAGTCAGGAAAAGCCACTGTTCCTCCTAGGATAGGAGGCGAACTGAGTAGTGCTGGCTCATGGACCCACCGGTATGCACAAAAACTGGCATTGGGAGAGGTTCTGGTGGAGCCTGGGCAACTTCTCTGGCAGGACACAGTCCCATGCAGGTAAGCGCAAGAAGCACAATAGGGAACAACCCAGAACAGGCAATGAAAATTATCCCACTGGCACACACATGGCATGGGTTGGGGGCAGACCAGCCTGAATCTGTTCACATTGCCTTCTGGTGAATCCGAGCACCAGAACAGAGTGTGGGTCGAGCCAGGTTCGGTTGCAACACATACCAGTACACAACCAGTAATGCCAAGGTGAGATGAGCCATACCAGATATGGTTGCAGCACACAAACATCACATGTGACAATCGGCGAGGAGGGAAAGTCGACAGGGGAACGTGGGCACCCCTGCTGGATAACTACTTCCATTGGAAAGTGTGAATAGGGATGGGGGCAGTTCAGACTAGGCAGGGCTATAGCACCTGTGGGCCTCACGGTGAGCTGACTGTTCTGACTGGTGCGAGTTAAAATTAGAGTGGGTTGAGGGGTGTTTGGGCTTAGCCACAGCATTAGCTGGTAGAGGCTGGTACTGGGAGCTAATTCTGTCAAGTCAAATGCCAAAACCACCTGGAGACTGCATACTCTGGGAGTGGGTGTGGCCTAGTAGGGAAATAGTGGGCACCTCCCTCAGGGTTACCACCCTCACTGGACAGCACGAAACCCAGGCTAGGAGCAGGGAGGGTTAGACAGAAAGGCACCTGCGAGTGGGTGTATGGGCTGGATAATAGGTTGGTTGGGTTGAACTAGGCTTCAATGTCCATTGACGTGTGCGAGAGATAAATGGGATGTGGGACAGACTGGACAAGCCTGTGGTGCATACTGGCAAGCATGGGAACCAGGGTAGGGGGCAGAACTGGTAGGGGTTTTGGGGAGTCGCCCCAACTAAGCTGCAGGTCCAAATGGTTTGCATGAAGACTGAGTATGGAGTGGGTAGAATCGAGCTGGACTACAACACCCGTTGGTTCACAAGGAAGATGGGGCTGGAATCTGAAAGGACCCAGCAATCGAAACGACCAGCATATGCATAAGCTGATTGGTGTGAAGAACAGTGTTGGAGTCTGTACTAGCAAACTCACTCAAGAATCAGATCTGGGATCAACTCAGATGAAGTTTCTTTGGATATCTCTCCAACTGAACTGCTGATCTTGGAACCCCAACCATCAAGAGACTGTCAGGGAGTGGAATCTGAATAGGTTTCATTGCGGTTGGGATGGTGAGATTGGCAGCAATCCAGAACTGATGAACTATCAAAACTGTTTGAGCAGGACCCTTGGAGAGCGCCTCATTTTGGGGATCGGGGATCGGTGGGAGGTAGGGTGGGGCTTTTCCCTTTGTTACTCCCCTAACCCCAGATACAGGGCAAAATGATTATATTAGTGTGGAAACAATGATATTACTCACTTTCACCCTGTAGCCCTTGACCCTTTGTACCCTAATAAACTAAGATTATTTAAAAAAAAAAAAAAAGAATTCTAATTGCATCCTAGCATATCTTGCTATTTGTTGACTGAGTTTGAGCAAATATTTTCCTCATTTCATCGAACACTCCAAGTGCTGGCATCAGTACGGCATGGGACGATGGCCTTTTGACACATATACAGAACATTTGCTAGGCTTCAGAGATCATGGCATCTGTGGAAGAGCAGGATTCGGGAGCACTCTGGCCTGTTGCTGCCTCTTAGCACCTGGCAGCTTAACCCAGCGGCTGCAGAGGCAGCTCAGCCCCATGTCATTCAAAGCAGTCTGGGAAGTGCAAGGCAGGATCTTGGGCTCGACAGAGCACTGGGGTGAGTAGGGACACACAGGCTGCCTGGGGGTCATGGCAAGAGCCGGACCATGCCTACAATCTCCTGTTCTTCAGGTTCCTCCAAACCAGAACCAGATGTGGCTGCTCAAACGAACCACAGTGTTTCCTGGGAAACATCCAGTTTCTCTGCCTCCTCAATCTAGAGCATTCCATAGGAGCAAAATTGTGGTGGACAACTTATCTCACAGTCTTACAGGTCTGCACTGATGCAACAGTCTCCCAAGTGTTGCCCACACCCTGTTCACCGAGCGTGCAAGTCTCTGCAAGAGGCCCGCACTCCAGCAGAATGCTCAAGTGCTATTCCATTAAAAAAAAGAGGGAGGAAGTGTATATTGGCAAAAACTAGAAGACTAGGAAACAAGGCCAACTAAAAGCGAAATGCAACCAAAGAAGACATATGTATTAAAGATCTGTAACATCCATGTCAAAATGAACCAAATGGGTGGAGAACATAAGAAGTGTTTTTTGTGGGGTGGGAGGGGAAGCTTATGGATGGTTGACACTCATAGGATTGCCTCTCAGCTGCCACAGGTTACAGTGACATCACAGGCACTTGCATGGATGTGTTGAATGAACAAGAAGATGATAGCACACCAACTTTGGTGTGCCATGATCAAGTAAGATATCAAAGCTCTAAACTTGAGCTGCAGCCTCGGCCGTCATTCTTGCTTCAGTCACATAACCCATTGTGCTGTTCTGGTGACAGGGAGCATTCTTATTGGATGCATCTCTGAAGTCACAGGGCTCTATGGTCATACAAGCTGTCCAATTAGTAGCTGTCTGGTCACAACAGCCGCGAATCCTGCAGCCTCAGCATTCTAGAAATGCCATGGTGAGACAGGCTCCTCTGCCTGCGGGAAACAGATGGTAAGTGGCTCAAGTTCTGTTTCTGTGGTTTTTCTCCACACATGCCATGACAGGGAGGATGTTCAGCCTCCATGGAAGTCAGCAGATCATGAGTGTAAGGGGCTGGGTGTTCCATAAGTGTGAGTGTGCAAATCTGCTGAAAATGTTCTGAAGCCTAGGGCTTTGTCAACACTGGTACTATGAAAGCGTTTCACTTTTCCATCAATGAGAATCTCCAAGGATCCAAATTGATCCTAGTTCTCCATTCGAGTCTTGCACCCAAGCTGAGTTTCTCCCCAAGAAATGCAGTCCAGACTACTTTGCTAATCAGTAATGTTTATTCAGTAGGCAGGTAAACTAACCAGCTGGGGTCAACTCTCCTTTCCTTTAGAGAGTGACCCAAATGTGAGAGTTAGGAGGGCTTTTATGTAAAATGTTACACAGTCATGGGAAGCAAGTAAGTTGGGCGGTCACAGGAGGCTGCCCCGGGAACCATTGGTGGCCATAGGTAGCCACAGGAGGCCACCATAGGAATAATGGGTGAATAAATCATTCCTTGAAACCAACAATTGCTGGCAGGGCATGTTGCTCCTTGTGATCTGGCCCAAAAAGAAGGCAGCTGGCAAAGCATTTTGTATAGAAGTATAGAGAGCAGGTTAGCAATCTTGTGCAGGCCTGAATCAAACGGACTCCAGTTGGTGATTGGATTTTACATTTCCCCCTCTTCTAATAACTAAAGTCAAATGCATCATTATCATTACAAATTGTGTTACACTGAGATCTGAGGACCATTAGTCTAACAGTACTGAATCTTTGTTTTATACAGTCAGCCAAGCAATTAACAATAATACAAAGGTGTATCATTTGTCCTAAAAGCAAAAACAGAAGGGGGCCAGAGATGGTCATAACCAAAGTGGTGAACCAAGGTGACGAAGAGAATAGGCTCTCAAATCAGTTTTGTTGGTTGTGTCTTAGCTCTTTTCTTTCCTTGAGACAGTTTCTGACTAGAGATAGTCTTTTCACATTATTCCAGAGTGATGTGTACAGAAGTAGCAGGTTTCTCCCAGGGCCATACAAAGGCCTCCTTGCTTTAAAAACAGATCTATTCCTCATCTGTTTTGGAGGACCAACTTAGGCAAGGAGTTTAAGGAAGATTTTAGTTGGACATTGAAGTTTCTTATTCAGAGAATATTTACCTAATATGTGGAAGTTTTGGCTTCCAGTTATGAGGGCAGCCCCTCCAGGAGCTGTGGATCCAGATATTCCCAATCGAACCATAACTGCTACTAGGGGCAGGGGCAGCCCTCTTTTTTCGGTGGGCCAGTTCCCAGTGTATTCTTCTTCCTGTATAATCCTGTCCTTGAAAGGCAGGTGATTCCTATAGTACAAGCAAACCATGATCCTTCTGAAGCTACTAAGTAACTATTATCTACAAGGTCCCCAAGGATGAGTTTGTATAGTTGGCTGCATGAATTTTGATATGGGGACTTACCGATATTAAGCTCAGTATTTAAGAAACAGGTAACTCATCCTCCAAGATCCCCAAGAGTGAGCTTGGGTTCCTTACCCCACCAGCAAAGCACCTGGGCATGGGCTTGTTCAGCACTTACATTGTGGATATGTTGGGGTAGTTGTTCTGCAGTGCTGTTGGTGACAATGCCTACATAACATGGCGGTTCAGGGTTCACACAGGCCAACAATCCCAGGTGTCACTCAAATTTGTTGCATTAAGAAAAAGAAAAATTGAGTCTAACATATTTAAGAAAGAAATTTCCTTACCTTCTAAGGGTGACCTGTTGCTTGCAGTGTTGTAATTTACTCTATGGAAGAGGTAACTGAATCCTGCGGCTGGACCAGAAGCACATGAGGTATAATCTATCTACTGGGGCCAATTGAGTTGGTTGGCATTTTAGGACAGTCACGTTTTACGGTAAATATTGCCTCTGGCTCCAAACAGGAATACATAGTCACAAACTTCATGTGAATCCTGTGTTCCAGATGCAATCTTGTAGTTTTGTATTTTTTTAAACCTGAATAACTATAGGGTTACATTTACCTACTTTACAAGGTCGCAGAGTTGTTTCTCTTTTGAAGGCAATATAACTGTCTGGGATTCGAGACACCAGGGGCTATTGTTTTGTAGCCCCATGCACAGCAGTAATAGTCCCCAGTACCTCCACAATATGCGTTTTCATGATCAGGGCATATGTAAAACTGGGCATTAAAAAAATTGTTGTTCCATGTCTTTCCTCCCACACACAGAGGATTATTTGTAGACTATTCCAAAAATTTCCAAAGAATTGAAAGAGAACTGACCAATATGTATGGGCCCCATAGGTGGACACCTGCTCAACTGCAGTCCCATCCTCTGTTGTTTTTAACTCCCAAATACAGTTAATCAATTGATGTAGGGAATGCGATATAGCCCCACCCATGCTATTTCTATTTAAGATCAACAACATTAATATTACATACGTGCTAAAGAGTTTCTTTGATAAGTCTTATCTTTAGTGGGTCCCAAGAGTGTCTGACAATTCTCCATTTCTTACCTGATGTTTGAGGAACTTCTTCTCCCATCTTGGGCAAATCAGGTGGGGTCTCCCAAACATAGTCTCAAATGGAGTGAAACGTTTAGTGCTGGAGTTATATCTTGTTCTACGTAGGACAAAAGCCAGCATGCCCACCCAATTTTCACCAGTCTCTAGGGATAATTTGACCAAGGTCTCCTTTAGGGTCTGATTTACTCTCTACCAGGCCAGAGCTTTGGGGTCTATAAGCACAATGTAATTTCCAATTTATCCCTAAAGCTTGGGCTATTCCTTGTGACACCTGGGCAATAAAGTCAGGGCTATGAACTGAGCCTTTATGGAGAGGCAGACCACACCTAGCAACAATCTCGTAACAATTTTTCAGCAGTCATGGTTGCCAATTTCAGTCAGTAGGGAAAACTTCCCATCCTGGGAAAGTACCTATAAACACAGTAAGTTTATATCCATATTTTCTTGGCTTAATTCCAATGAAATCAATTTCCACAAAAACCCCTGGCTCTGTTCCCTGGTTATTGATTGCAGTTTTGTTGTTGGTCATGCCCTGAGTTAACCTGGAAACAAATCACACAATGTTCTACCACTCCTTCCATCAATGCGTTTAGTCCTCACATCCTAAATCCTTGCCTGAGGAACTCTGCAAGCTTTGTTTTTGCTAAATATGTGCTTTGATGGAGTTGCTAAGCCAGATGTTGCCCCAGGGCTGTTGGAAGAAACAGCCTACCGTCCAGTTCTTGGTACCAGTTCTGTTCTCGCTGCCTGGTTCCCCTCTTTTCTTGTATCTATAGCAAAGATTTGGAAGAATATGGATCTGAGGGAAGAATTTAGTAAATAGAGGGAGTATGGCAGTTGCCCTCGTGGCCACTTCTCATTAGCCATGTCCAGTTCAGTATTATCACAAATGCAGTGGGAACCAACTAGCAGCTAATAGGCCGTGAGAATTTCGTCTTTGTTTTTGTTTGCCTTCATCTGTAAGGAGGCCTAATTGCCGGTAGATGGCACCATTTACATGAGCTGTAGCAAAGGCACACATACAGACATGTACTGTGGGAAGCCATAATGCATGGAATCAGTGTGAATCTGAGCAGTAGCGGTGGCAGCTGACACATAAACTCCACCTGAAAGAGGAACTCCAAGAGTCTGCTGCCAGACAATTCTTTTGTCTCTGAGAAATGCCTAACACAGCCTTGGGTGTTTTTTGAGTAGCAGTCCCAGAGACTCCTCAGGGCCATGACAATGTGGTGGTAGCTTGGCTGAAAAAGCACCAGAGACAAACTGGTGAGGGATGTCCATTTATTGAAAACATCATTCAAGCATATGTATACAATGTAGAGGGAAGGCAGAAAGGTGGTCTCGATAGTACTCCCACCCTACACTGTTATTGTATCTTGCCAGTAGGCATGCCTATCTCTCTGGACATTCTAATCAAGTCCCCACTTACATTCTGTTAAAGGGTTGGGAGCTTAATGTTTTAGGCCATGTGCAGGTAGACCAAGATAAGCTAGCACCTGGGCTGAAAGCTATGCCTTTGGGTATGATCATTACATGTGACTGGTAAACAGAATAAAGGTTACATTTCACTTCTCAGAGTTGCTTATCAGGGAAATTCTGGCACAGCTTCGCAGGGACTGAGAAATTGGGATACAGCGTGCTATTACTCGGGATGTATGCCCAGTGAACAGGCCAAGATGCAGTCTTTGTTAGCTGAGGCCACTCTCAGGGCTTTGCCTTGGAGACACAGTGTGCCATGTGCCTATGGCGTCCTGCATGGAATAAGCAGGCAGAGATGCAGGAGCAATCTGCCATACTTATTATTCAAGGAGACAGTGGCCAAATAGGATCCACATTTGGCCAGATCTCACAAAAGAATCTTGTCTCTGCACAAGTTTCATCCTTCACACCTGGGTCTTTATCACTACAGCTGCCACATGCATGACTTGATATTTGTGATTCCAATATAATTCTGTAATAGGATGAGGAATTTTGAGATTCTAAAAAAAATAAATGTGTAAATGAGAAACATGGTATTTCAAGCAAATGTTATACACTGAGCATTTAGTATCAACATTAAATCTGAAAGCAGAATTCCCATTTACAACCTCACAGCAAAGGGAGATTACATACAACTTGCATCTTAATTATTTTAGTAAGAAATAACCTCGATTCTGAAATAAAATGGTACTCCTCATGTTTAATAAACACTTGCTGAGACTTTCAAAGTATGTTTCCACATCCACTGCCCTTTTACAATGTTTTGTATTTGCACTCTTGCTAATGGTTCTTTCTTCATTCACTTTATAAGCTCTGACAGACAATAATAACAGGTTTATGGCAGCTATTCTTTGTGACTACATTTTTTGTAGTGCTGAGGTCCGTGACTCTGAAAAAAAATTGACTTCATAAAAATGATTTTTCATTCAATGCAGTATGTTTGCCCGTTTCTTTGAATATGCTAATTACTAAAGCATGTATGCTTTGCACTGTGCTCAAAACATTTGGGTGAATGTTAACACACATGTAATACATTCGTGCTTCCCTATGTGAATTCTGATGTTTAACAAAACTTGACTGCTTGCAACAGGATTTCCAACCCAATACATTCGTGTAATTTCTTATCCTGTATGGATTTCCTGATGTCAAATGAAACCTGTTTGGCAAGTAAAGGCTTTAAGATACACAATGAATTCATAAGTTTTCTCCTGTGTGGATACTTTGATCTATGATTAGGTGTGACATATGAGAAAAAGCTTTTCCACACTCATGACATTCAAAAGGATTCTTCCACACTTTGGATTCTCTGATGTCTAATAATGTGTGCCTAATGAAAAAATCTTTTTCACACTCACCACATTCATAAGTTTTTTCCATAGTGTGGATTATCTGCTGTCTAATGAGATATATTAGATTATACTCTTACTTTTATTTGTATGATTTAAAAATAAAAGATTTCCCACTAACTACATTCATAAGGTTTTTCACCTGTGTGTATTCTCTGATGTAATCAAATGTTGACTTATCAGGAAATTCTCTTCCACACTCACTACATTCATAAGGTTTTTCCCCAGTGTGGATTCTCTGATGACTAATGAGGTGTGATTTTTGATAAAAGCTTTTCCATACTCACTACATTCATAAGGTTTCTCACATGTGTGGATTCTCTGATGCCTCATGACGTGTGACTTACGAATAAAAGCTTTTCCACAGTCACTACATTCATAGATTTACCCCAGTGTGCATTTTCTGATGATGAATGAAACCTGAGTGGTTATTAAAAGATTTTCAACATTCACTGCATTTATAAGGTTTTTCCCCAGTATGGATTCGCTGATGACTAACGAGGTGTGACTTACGAAGAAAAGCTTTTCTACACTCACTACACTCATAAGGTTTTTCCCCAGAGTGGATTCTCTGATGACTAACGAGGGTGGACTTACGAAGAAAAGCTTTTCCACACTCACTACATTCATAAGGTTTTTCACCTGTGTGTATTCTCTGATGATGAACACATTCTGACTTTGTGGGAAAAGCTTTTCCACAATCACTACATTTGTAAGGTTTTTCTCCAGTGTGTATTCTCTGATGTCTAAGGAGGAGTCGCTTACAAGAAAAGCGTTTTCCACACTCACTACATTCATAAGGTTTTTCCCCTGTGTGGACTCTCTGATGATAAACGAAGTCTGTCTTTCTGGCAAAAGCTTTTCCACACTCACTACATTCAAAAGGTTTTTCCCCTGTGTGGACTCTCTGATGATAAACGAAGTCTGTCTTTCTGGCAAAAGCTTTTCCACACTCACTACATTCAAAAGGTTTTTCCCCTGTGTGGACTCTCTGATGATAAACGAATTCTGTCTTTCTGGCAAAAGCTTTTCCACACTCACTACATTCATAAGGTTTTTCCCCAGTGTGGATTCTCTCATGTGCAATGAGCTGTGGCTTACGAATAAAAGCTTTTCCACACTCACTACATTCATAAGGTATTTCCCGTGTGTGTTTTCTCTGATGCCTAACTAGGTTTGACTTTTGAATAAAAGCTTTTCCACACTCACTACATTCAAAAGGTTTTTCCCCTGTGTGGACTCTCTGATGATGAACGAAGTCTGTCTTTCTGGCAAAAGCTTTTCCACACTCACTACATTCAAAAGGTTTTTCCCCTGTGTGGATTCTCTGATGACAATGAGGTGTGACTTTCGAATAAAAGCTTTTCCACACTCACTACATTCAAAAGGTTTTTCACCTGTGTGGACTCTCTGATGATAAACGAATTCTGTCTTTCTGGCAAAAGCTTTTCCACACTCACTACATTCATAAGGTTTTTCCCCTGTGTGTGTTCTCTGATGCCTAACGAGGTGTTGCTTACGAAGAAAAGCTTGTCCACACTCACTACATTCATAAGGTTTTTCCCCTGTGTGGATTCTCTGATGATTAATGAGCTGTGACTTATAAATGAAAGCTTTTCCACACTCACTACATTCATAAGGTTTTTCCCCTGTGTGGATTCTCTGATGATTAATGAGGTGTGACTTATAAATGAAAGCTTTTCCACACTCACTACATTCATAAGGTTTTTCCCCTGTGTGTGTTCTCTGATGCCTAACGAGGTGTGACTTACAAATATAAGCTTTTCCACACTCACTACACTCATAAGGTTTCTCCCCAGTATGGATTCTCTGATGTACTCTCATGCTTGACTTACGAGAAAAAGCTCTTCCGCACTCACTGCATTCATAAGATTTTTGCCCAGTGTGCTTTCTCTGATGCCTAATGCGAGATAATTGCTGCTGAATGAAATTTCCATGCTCGGTGTATTCATACGGATTCTCTGCAATTTGAAGGATTTGAACTCTAATGAGTTCTGACTTCTGGTTCCTGATTTCTTTACATTCATTTGACACATACAGATTTTCTCCTGAGTCAGTTCTCTGTTTGGGGGTAAGGAAAGATTTATAGTGGCCAACATGAATTTCTTCTCCCACACTGACAGGTTGCTGATTGCATAGGTCTTTGGTATAAACGTGCTCACACGTAAGGACTATCTTCTGCCTGCTGAAAGCTTTCTCTTTCCCATTGTGTTCAAAGGACTGCTGACAAATGTGGATCTTGTCAAGATGACTGAGATTTTTCTCACTCTCGAGGTTGTTCTCAGGAACAACTGAGGCCTGCTTCTTTTCAAATGGCATTTCATCAGACTTCCTATGGGATAAGAGAAATTAAAATAAACTATGATGTCATTTCCTCTCTCCTTTCAAAAGGCATTAGATCTCTGAGCCCCTCCTGGGAGTTACTTTCCTCCTCCCCTCTTCCAAGTTCAACTGGTCCATTAACAAGTAATAATTAGACTAGTTTCCATTTTCTGTTTCTACACCATGTTAAAGGAAAGATTCACTGAGCTTTCCTGGTAACATTTGGTTTGGTGCACAATATGGGACTTGAAAAAGTATTTTGGCTCTTATACAACACCAATGAGCGCAGACTTAGGAAAAAGAAGATTCCACATCATTTGTACTGAGCCTGTGGAAATGACCTTTTCAACACATGCCTCTGAAAAATATGAACACACCCACGTACCCATGCAATCCTCAGCCACAACCTAGGTCCAGCTAAACCTCCAGATGGATTGTATTAGGAAAGGCCACAGCACACAGCAATATGAAGTGGAAGTGGGGGAAGACAAGACTGAGCCAGGTTGCAACACATGCTGGTGGAAAATGAGTTGAGGCAAGCCGTGGCAGTCAGGGTGATGTTGGTGCTGGACTCATAATGCCTGCGTGAAGGAGATCCACTGGGTCCCTGGTAGCCTTGTCTGGGACCTTAGGCACAGCTGTGCAATAAGCACAGTTTATGAACCCCAGTGGCTGCATGTGTGGTGGTTTCTGTTGCCTGGCCTGAAGGCTTGGCTGGTCAGTGCAATGGGTCCTGGGTCTGCAAGTCCTGGGAGTAGATGGTGTGGCAGGCCTCAGATCACATGGCTAGGATACTTTACATGCCTGCATGGTGGTGCTAGCTCAGTGAGCACTGAGGGTGGGGCTCCACTGGGCAGGATTGACTGGCTCAGTTCTTGTAAGGACCGGTACTCCTTAGTTGAAAAGGAGTATTGGACAGCTGGTCTGGATCCACCTGGAGATGGCAGCCCACTGAGGCCTGGAAAGCACATCCAACAGAAAGGAAGAACAGACGGAATAACTACCTCAGCCAAATGATGATAGCAAATATCTGGAGGAAAGAAGACCCTAAGTTCAACCATGTCAGCCAATGAACATTGAAAGGGTTTCCTCTTGCTTGAATCAGTGAGATGGACCCCATTTCAGAACTATAAGAACCACTGGGAAAGAAATGTTGGGGGGTGTGCCATATTGACACCCTAGTTTGGTATCAGGGGTCCAGTACCCATCCTTAAGTACTAGGATGGTTGGGAGGCCTAGTATAGCTTCTCTGAATATCATTTAGCCTTGACCTAAAACAGGAAAGAAAAATAGAAGATTTGCAAATGATAATACCAATTTTAACACACATTGAGTGCAATTAAATCACACACACACACAGACACACACACACAATACACAGAAACCCAACTCATAAAAAAATGATTAAGTTGCATTCCCCTAGTCCCACCCACCTCATGATGTTGGAGGTGGGTGGAGTCTAGGCCTGCCTTGTACCCAATGTATCCACTCCCAGCGTACTCACCAGGAAGGGCGAAGCCTTTTGAGCCCAGGAAGGCCAAGACTCAGCTCTTCACATAGTCATAGTGGTTGGACATAGAGCTATGTGGCTGGACTTAGCAAAGACTCCACAAGATTTCTACTGAGCCATTGGAAATGACACTTGGCACACCATGCCTCTGCACTAACATGAACACATCCACCAACGTAACCTCCAGTCACTGTCTAGCTCCACCTAAACCTCCAGACTGATTGTGCTTTTAGGATGTGGGGGGTGGGGGAGGAGATAAGAAGTATAACACTTTAGGACCTTAGAGGCTTTAATCACCAACTACCTATTTTCACTTTTGCTATCATGTCAATTTTCATTTTAGAAGCAAGTCTCTGGGTCCTAACACTTGGGAAACTGTTGGAGGATTGACACAAGAGGCCAATTTTCTGCATGACTTGAAGCTCCTTCAGTGGATCCTGAATCTCAACTACCTGACATGGGACCAAAGTTCTGGGCTCCTTTTTCACACTTCACACTGGTTTATCAGCATTGAAGGAGGGATGAGAGTCCAGACATCACCAAATATTCACTTTGGTTTGAGTTTTTATTGTTAAGATGTATTTATATTTACTGGAAATTCAGATATACAGAGAGGATGTAAGACACACAAGAAGATCTTCCAAATGCTGACTCACATTCCAAAAATACACAACTGCCAGAGCTGTTTCAAAGCCAAATACTAGGAGCTTTTTCTGGGTCTCCCACACAGCTGTATAGCCATAAGCTTGTGGGGTGTCCTCACCAACTTTCCCAGACCACAGGCTGCTGAGGTCCATGCAGTGGATGTGAAAGACATGAAGGTGTGAAGAGAACTTTTCCATTGCAGGCAAGGCCACAAGGAATTTTCCGCTGCATGGCAAGGCCCAGCTGGATGTCTCTACAACCACCTGAAAAGCAGTTTCATTTCCCTTTGCATACACACTGGACAAGCCCACAGACATATTTGTAATTAGGCATTGTCTGTCACTGTGGAGTTGAATTTATGATTAGTGTGCGCTTAGAAGATGATGTTGGTGATACCATCTTAGCAAAAGGGTCTTTTATTATTCCTGCTCCCTCAGCTGCCCCTCTGATCATATGAAAATCAAGGGTGTTAAGTCCCTACACATAGCAGGAACCTAGGGTTAGGGTTGTCCTCCTACATTGGCCACATGCTAATCAAGGATATTAAGTCCTTATATGTAGTGGAAATCTATTCTTTCCCTCTTTCATTAGTCTTTAGGTCCCTCCTTCTGTGATGTACTTCCTCCCTAAACTGAATCAAGACTAAGTTGGAGCATCAGAATAGTAATAGGAATGTGTTACTGATTGACATGTACCATCTATTGAGAACTTCCTCACCACAGGATTAGGACAGCTGATATCCTGCCTCAAGGTGAAATAATTGGTAGAACTATCCTTAGGAAGGCCTGCTTGACCAGGTGTGAAAAGTGGGTGTCAGGGTTCGTGAAGGCTTCTGTACAAAGAAAGAGGACAGCTTTCTTGAATTGTCCATTATGATCCTGAAACTGTAGTGGTCCATTTATTTTCTATGCCTACTCCAGGCGTCCTTCTTAAGTTCTGAACTTGGCTAATCTGGACACCTGCAATGGGCAGAGACCTGGATATTAAGTGAAGCTGCCAGGGCAGAAACCAGTGTCCATATATGATCCCAGTGCTTGCAAGCTGAAGGACAGCCACTAGGCTATCATGCCATGCCCTCAGGTTTGATCTTTAGAAATGACTTATGTGGATGACCCCCTCTATACTTTATACATGACATCAGAAAAAGCCAGTTTCTTCAGATTTGTCACTCATGTGGCTTCATACCTCGGAGAGCTGAACAGCCAAAGAATGGCCTGTGCAGATTTGAAGCTGTGTAGTACCAGCTATTTCCTTGTTGGTTGAGAAAAACCAATGGCAAGTGTCTTACACACAGGTTCCTGTACAGACAAGGAATGTTCATAGGACACTTAAAAATCTGAGACCCTTCTGAAAAACATTGCTGTCTCCATTCAACAGGCACATGATCTCCTCCCTCTGCTTCCTACATTCACCTGGTCACTTTCCAAATAAAACTTCTGTATGAAAATGAAAAAAAAAAACAAGAGAGAGAGAGAGAAAGAAAAAGGGAAAGAATGAAATCCTATTTCTCAAGTCTCATTTTTGTACAATTTCCCTTTCATATTGTGTTTCATTTATGGCCAGAGATAATGCTAAGCATCTTTGTGGCAATGCAGCTCTCATTTTAGGTATTCTATAATTTTTCTGATTACAACTTACCTGAAGATTATTTCTTGAACTTTCTGCTTAGCTCCAAGCAGCTCATTCTTTCCATGGGGATCTGAAATGAGGAAAAGAGTAATCATATGTATGAATCACATCTAAATGTAGTTTTTTCAAATGCTCAAGTGAAGTCAATGAAATTTATTGCCATTCTAGATACAGCATATTTTAGTATTAGTAAAATGTAGACATATATAAGCATTATTAACTAGGCAATATAGCTCATCTATGAATGCCTTAACATAATACCCATCTTTTTAAATTAAAATTTCAATTATGTGACATTGTGTGTTTAACATAAAGTGGGATATGAGAGAAAATATGTCATAAAAATATAAAATAAATCTTGGGGTATGTTACATCCAATCTCAGCACTAGTTTGTCTTTTCCTGGCTACTCTGCTTCAAATACAACTTCCTGAAAATGTATCTTGGGAGGTGGTAGATGTGATTCAAGACAAATATATACTTCTAAATTTATGCTGACAGGCTGGCAAATTGCTAGAATAAACCTATTCATGGAGACTATAGAATACCTGTGTCTCACCGGCTCTCCTTCTGGAAGAAACTCAAAGTAAAACTCAAATATAATTCCAGTCAACATTTACTGAAAGAAGTATCTGCTTCCCTGCTGACCTACCTGGAAGTCTCTGCTTCACAGATTTCTCCACTATCCATGGTGCTGATTCTTGTTCCAACTTGAAGATCACATCAGGCTTTGTCATGGAGTATCCTGTGAATGGAGAATGATGCAGATTTTCTGAAATCACCACTAGTCCTACCAACTACTACACTTTTAAACTCCATTTTCATTAGCAAACTATTCAGAAGTGTTCTTCTTGGGCATGACAGAACTTCACTCACCCACAGACAGCAGATTGTTATAGGTCTCAAGCATCACCTCCCTGTACAGGGTCCTCTGAGCATTGTCCATTGTCTGCCATTCTTCCTGGGTAAAGTCCACAGCCACATCTTCAAAGGACACCAACACCTGTAACAGCACATGTCTCCTCAGTTCTGGATCATTCAATAAAATCACTGATAGTACATTCTCTGTATATTTAATTTGCAACTTCTACGGACACAGTTTAATTTACAATTCATACAGCATCATACTTAAATGAAAATATTTTGTGCTATATCACTTTTGCAATTCCAAAGGTACAACAGAATATTCCTTATTCTCTTAAAGATTATATTCTCTAAAAATTCTCACTCTAATGAACTGTGGAAGGCATTGCTAGAATAGCTCTCCAAGTGGAAGATATCACTCTGTGTGTCCGTTATTGCCACTGTGCTTTTCAACTAAATTACGATAACTAATCATGTTGACATGGAGCCAAAATATTAACTCAGGACCTATAACACTAAGCTGTGTTTAATTCTTCTGTGTGTGTTCAATTTGCATCTTCTAGGAATGCAGCTTAATTTACATCTATATGGCAACATAAGGTAAAAACAAAATAAACCATGTTGTCCTGTATCATGCTTGCAATTCTGAAGCTACAATATCATTATTATCCTGTATCAGATTGTTTTCTTTATAAGCATAGAATGAGTTCACTATACAATATTTAGATACACATGAGCTAAATATGCTACATTAGATAATTAAGATAAATGCTTACTATTGTACAAGATAACGAGAAAATTGAGTAGCTTACTAATGATTTCCTCAAACATAGAGATACTTAAAATTATAAAGCAATAATAAAATTCAATTTTCCTGCTTCACAGTGAAATAATGAAATACTGAATACATTTTCAAACTTTACTTGCATGAGTAAATATTTCCTTCAGCTTATACTGGAATTAAATATATATAATATATGATCATATATATCAATAATACACATATACATACATCCTCAAAAGACAAAACAATATGGAATACATATACATGTAATTCTAGTGTATAAATATAAAACTATACGTTTTTTTTTTCTTTTTTTCACTTTTGAGTATGCACATATTAAAACTTTCCACTTTGTTTTCACTTTACTTTGTATGGAATAACATAATAAAACTGAAGTTTTAATTTCTACATAGTAAACTACAGCTTAGGAAGGAAACAAATGATAGTCTCATACAGAACTATCTTCTTCAGACAATTAGTTCATATTAGCCAGTCATAGCCTGCCAGCTGAACAGAAGGTATACATATAAGATAAATGCCATGCTGCAGCAAACTTAATTTTTTTTTAAATGTTCTCGAAGCCCTTTAGCATCTACCAATTTTCTGGGTTTGCCTTTTGTTCCAGTAATTTATTTACTAAATTTTAACATAAAAACAGCGAATGTAGCAGATACACATACATTTAACAGTATGATACTTCTTTTGAATCCTCCCTTTTACCCTGTTAACTCTTTTTTTTTTTTTTTACAATTTATTTATTTATTAGAAAGTCAGATATAGAGAGAGGAAGATCTCCCATCTGATGATTCACTCCCCAAGTGAGCGCAATGGCTGATGCTATGCCAGTCCGAAGCCAGAATCCAGGAACTTCTTCCGGGTATCCCACATGGGTGCAGGGTCCAAAGGTTTTGGGTCGTCCTCCACTGCTTTCCCAGGTCACAAGCAGGGAGCTGGATGGGAAGTGGGACTGCTGGGATTAGAACTTGCGCCCATATGGGATCCTGGTGTGTTCAAGGCGAGGACTTTATGCACTAGGCCATAACACCAGGCCCTGTATTTAGCTTATTTCACTTAATATCTTGCACTCTAGTTACACTCACTTTGATATAATACACAGAATTTCATTTACACATATGCTACATGTTCCTTATTTAATTATCTAATGATGGACTCCTCAATTCATTCCACATCTTGCGCATTATGAATAGTGCTGCTATAAAAAAGATGGTATCTCTTTCATGCAACATGTTCATAACTCAGAAAATGCAACTAGTAGTGAAAATGTAAACTTACAGCAGTCTTATTGAAATTTAATCTTTTTTATTTAATTTAAGCTTTTTCTTAAAGGTTTATTTATTTTGATTGCCAAGTCACATATACAGAGACAAAGAGTGACAGAGAGGAAGGTCTTCCATCCAATGATTTACTGCCCAAAGGGCCTCAATGGCTAGTGTTCTGCTGATCCAAAGCCAAGAATCACCACGAGTTCTTCCAGGTCTCCCATGCAGGTACAGGGTCCCAAGGTTACTTTTCCAGGCCACTGGCAGGGAGCTGGATGGGGAGCAGGGTTGTTGGGATTTGAACCGGTGCCCATATGGGATCCCAGCACATTCAAGGCAAGGAATTTGCTTGCTAGTTTACCATTTTGAGCCCAGCAATCTTATTTTTAAACCTTTAAGAAATTTGATATTATTTTTCACATGTTGACTTAATCTATAACTCCATCAGCAATGTATAAAAGTTTCCATTTTTGACATCCTCACCAGTAATTGTTACCAATTTCTTCCAAATAATAATAGCCATTCTGACAGGGTTGAGCTATCTCATTGTGATTTTGATTTACATTTCCCAAATGGCTACATTTTGAGAACTACCTACTGAGGTCCTTTGATCATTTTGTACTGAACAGGGGATGTATATGTTGTTAAGGTCACAAGGAGCTTGAAAGATAAAAGCTGCCAAATTGAACAACACATGGAACTTCCTGTGTCCTGGTATTTGACAAATTATTATTATTATTATTATTATCCACTGATTTCCCATGCCACAATCAGGGAGCTGGATGGCAAGTGG
Source organism: Ochotona curzoniae (assembly GCF_017591425.1). NCBI lineage: Eukaryota > Metazoa > Chordata > Mammalia > Lagomorpha > Ochotonidae > Ochotona > Ochotona curzoniae. The sequence goes on from NW_024465286.1 coordinate 87,347, forward strand.
AGCCACCAGGATTAAAACCAACACCCATATGGAATCCCAGCATGTGTAAGGCAAGGAATTTATCCACTAGGTCACTGCAAAGGCATAACTCCTTTCTTTCTGATCCAGCTCCCTTCTAGTGCATGTGGGAATGCACAGGATGTCCCAATGCTTGATTCCCTGTACTGATCTCGGAGAACTGGGAAGAAGCTTCAAACTGGTCCTGCTTTAACCATTGTGGTCACTTGGAGAGGGATTAAAGCAGAAGGAAGATCTCTCTAACTCTCCCTCTTTCTCTATAGTTCTGACTTGCATATCGATAAATTAATTTTTTTAACAATTTTTTATTAATTGCAAAGTCACACATACAGAGAGGGGAAGAGACAGGAAGATATCCGTCCGATGATTCACTCCCCAAGTGGTTGCAATGGCTGGCACTGCACCAATCTGAAGCCAGGAGCCAGGAATCTCCCCCAGGTCTCCCATGCGGGTGCAGGGTCCCAAGGCTTTCGGCCATCCTTGACTGCATTCTCAGGCCACAAGCAGGGAGCTGGATGGGAAGCGGCTTTGACGAGATTAGAACCGTTGCCCTATGGGATCCTGGCATGCACAAGGTGAGGATTTTAGCTGCTAGGCCACCATGTCAGGCCTGATAAAATAAATCTTCACTGGAAAAATGGATGTGCAATGGATCCCTAGGGAGTGTAAACAATAGTTATAAACAAATAAATCATACAAAATGCTTAATTTCTGGATACTTAGCTTTAGGCTACAAACTGAATCAGAAAGACACCAAAAAACTTGATAAAATAGGCAGTTAATGAATCAGCAATAAATCTCTTCAAACCAAAGATCAACACTAGTTGTCTTCACTACTAAATTCTACCAAATTAACACCTAATTTTCTAGAATTATGGTAAAAAATTAAAATGAAGAAAACCATTCCATAATTATGCTGAGCCTAACAGTACTTGGATTCCTAAACTAGACTGAATCAGCAGTAGGAAGATCTTCAACTATGTCTGACTGTTTAAAATGGTGAGGGGGGGGGGAGATGGAGTTGCTCATTAAAAATGCAATCTCCATTGCTGTACAATGATTTCTCTATATATTTACTTAATGCTCCTTCTGAAATAATTGCTTATAGTCCAGAAATCTAGCTTAAAATAATTTAAAAGGCATAGACCAATTACCTGATAAAATAGATGTAAAATTCTTATCACAGGGCCGAGGGCAGTGGCCTTGTTGCTAAAGTCCTTGTATTGCATGCACCAGGATGCCATATGGTCACTGGTTATAATCCCAGCAGCCGACGCTTCCCCATTGGGAAGGAAACCATCAGACCTAAGATTTTAATCTAAGTCTCTCCTACACTTTATATATCTGATTTTGCAATAAATAAATCTTTAATAAAAACATTTCTATAATATATGTAAAATAAATGAAACATCACAACAATAAGCTCACATGTACTAGCCAAGGTGCACCTAACTAGAGAATGTAGAAAATGGGCCAATAAATGAAAATTAACAGAATGAAGAACAAGCATCATTAAAATTATCTTATAGAAAGCACTCAATGAATTTCTACATTTATTTTGAAATAACTTATATAGGTAAATTGAAGAAATCTACAAATCTATAAATACTTCCAAATCTACCTCAGTTGAGGTACACAGAAATAGGTCTCAATAAAATAGTATCTATAGATAACAAACCTATAGCCATCACACAAATGAATTCCAAAAAACCAAAAGCATTTCCTGTAAGATACGTAACCAAATTAGAATGACTACTTTTTATTGTTATGTAATTTAATATTCACCCAAGTAAAGTAGACAAGGTAAGAAAATAAAAGGCAAAGAAATAAACATATACTAAATTAGTAAAACTAAAAGATACAAAATTAATTTGATTCTAGATTTCATTTGTTCCCCCGATGTTATTAATAGTGAAACCTATATGAATATTAAGAGACTGTATTCAGTCATTAAAACCAATAAATTCTTATTTGTTACAAAATAGATGGAAATGGATGTAGTGAGATAAAATAAGGCAAATGTAGACAAAACTAACATGTTATCATATATGAATGTAAAAAAATAGCTGCAAACTTAGAATTGTGATTGCTACAGGTTGGTAAGAGTGAAGACCAGGGATAGGAAGGAGGTAGAAAGGTAGCAAAGAGGGCCCGGGGTGGTGGCACAAGTGGTTGAGGTCCTCGCCTTGCACGCCCGGGATCCCATATGGGCGCCGGTTCTATCCCGGTGGCGCCGCTTCCCTTCCAGCTCCCTGCTTGTGGCCTGGGAAAGCAGCAGAGGACAGCCCAAAGCTTTGGGACCCTGTACCCTCGTGGGAGACCCGGAAGAGGCCCCTGGCTTCGGATCGGCATAGCATCGGCCATTGCGGCCACTTGGGGAGTGAATCATTGGACGGAAGATCTTCCTCTCTGTCTCTCCTCTCTGTATATCTGCCTTTCCAATAAAAAAATAATAAAAATAAATATTTTTAAAAAAAAGAAAGGTAGCAAAGAGAGACAGAGGGAGCAAGATCCAGTGTTCCATCCCAGTGCATGGTGAGTGCAATTCACAAGGATAACGCAATGGGAACGGAGGACCCTGTGTGCTGTAAAAAAAAAAAAAGGTGGGTCTCAGGACAGGGCGGCTCATGCCTGGATCCCGGACGGCCACCATGGGCACATGGTGAGCCATGTCTGGCCTGCTGGGTTCCAGAGGCTGCTTCCTTTGGGGTGAGTAGACCGAGGGGGGAGGCCTCTGGGGCTGGGCAGGTCCGGCACCCACCCGCCGCCCTCATTGGGCGGTGAAGGGGATTTGGGAGGGCGCGACCTTGGGCCTGGGAATTTAAACCTCCAGCAGCCTCCCAGCAGCTGGTGGGTCTCAGGACAGAGCGTCTCATGCCTGGATCCCGGATGGCCGCCATGGGCACATTGTGATTTGGTTCTTTGAGTCTCTGCTTAATTAGCTCCAGGTTGAACCCATTGTGATTCTCGGACCTGAAACGGGCAGTAACTCTTCCTTTGTAAAATTTGTAATCACTAATAATGCTGGGCACCAAGTACCAGTCCATGCAGAAGCATGGGCTTGGGGCTTGTCCTGCAAAGATAGCTCCAACAGCTGGCTAATGTGTCAACTGGTAGGGAACAGAGTAGATCTGGTACGAATGAGCAAACCTAAGCCCACAAGTAAAACTAGCAACCAGGAGGGAGCAAAGGTCATGCCAAGCTAGGCTCTTGTACCTACTGGTCTGCAGGAGCCAGGGACACGAAGCCACAGTGTCTAAGGCAGAGGTTGGGACAGGTGAGGAGCTGTGCCAAGCTGAGTCAGAGCAACCACTGGCATGCGAGTGAGCTATGGCTGGGAACAGACCCAGTTGGGGAGCAAAGGGGACAACCCTAGCTGGGTTGAGGTTCCCACAAAGAGGCGCGTGGCCTGGAAGGGGGGGCTGCGTTCTGATCTGGATACAGTTGCAGTCTCCCTTGGCACAAGTGTGGACTGGGATTGGATGCACCGAACCGGGCTGGACCCCGACTCCCCCTGGTGTTCTGGAGGACCAGGGCAGATGTGTGATAGACTAGGCAAGGTCTCAAACCCCTACTGAGCCATGTGTGAGCAATACGTAGGTATGGACAAACCATGGCTGGGCTGGAACATCCAACAGCAAGAACCAGATTGGGTGGAAGGCCAGTCAGGAAAAGCCACAGTTCCTGCTATGACAGGAGGTGGACTGAGTAGGGTTGGCTCATGGACCCACTGGTAAGCGTGTAACCTGGCATTGGGAGAGGTTCTGATGGAGGAGCCTGGGCAACTCCTCTGGCAGGACACAGACCCGGCAGGTAAACGCAAGAAAAATGTTAGGAAACAACCCAGAAAAGGCCATGGAAAGCTACTACTGGCATACACTTGGCAGAAGTGGGGGCAAGACCAGGCTGAATCTGTCCACGTCATCCACTGGCAAATCCAAGCACCAGGGTGGGTCGACCCAGGTTCGGTCGCAACAAAGACTAGTGCACAATATGGAATGCCGAGGTGAGGTTGCCTGTACCGGAGGGGACCGCAGCATCCAATCAGCCTGAGAACAAGAAAGGAAGTAGGCAGAGCCAGCAGGTGAATAAGGGAGGGTTCCTTTGCAGGATAGCTACACTTCTGCAGGAGAGCATGGGCTGGGATGGGGGTAGACCAGACTAGGCAGAGCTACCACACCTGTGCGCCTCATGTGGACTAGATCAGGGAAAAGCCGGGCTCGGCGGATTATTCCTACTGGTGCAAACAGAATTAAAGTAGGCGAGGTTTGTTTGGGCAGCATCAACTGGAATCTGGGAGTGGGAGAGGCCTGGGAGGGTAATAGTGGGCTCATCCCTCTTGGGTTACCACTTCCACGGGAGGACATAAAACTAAACAGCGGCTGGGGTGGAATGGGGTGTGGGACAGACTGGATTACTGCTACACTTACTGGCAAACCAGGGTAGGGGCGGTCCTGGTGGGGGTTATTGTGGGTCGCTCCAACTAGGCTGCAGCTCCCACTGGTTTAGGTGAGGGCCAAGTATGTGTGGGGCAGAACCAGGCTGGACTGCAACACCCATTGGTTCCAGTGGAAGTCGGGAGTGAAAACAGAACCAACCCAGCAATTGCAACCACCAGCTGATTGGAGCGATGAACGGTGCCAGGCCCTGTACTTGTTAGCACATACAAGAAGTTTCTTTGGAGATCTTCCTAATCTAAATGCTGGACTCAGAACCCTAACGAAGAAAAGAGAGAAGACAGAACGGGCCAACCAACCATCTCAGCTATGATGGACTATGTCAATCAGTTGATTTTTCAAAGACCTCATAGTGCTTGGAGTGGCAAGATTGACAGTGATTCATAACTGCTGCAATATCAAAACCACTTGAGCAAGAACCTCAGAGCATGCCCTACACCCGGGACTTTGGGAGGGTGGGAAATTGGGTGGGCCTTCTCCCTTAATACCCCCCTTTTAAACATGAAGGTAACAATATGTAAAATATACTAGTATTATCCACTTTCCTGTAGCCCTTGAACCTTCTTACTCTAACTAAGTATGTAAAAAATGTCAAAATAAATTTTATTAATAAAAAAATTTAAAAAAAGAAACAAAGAAAGAAACAAAGAAAGAAACAAAGAAAGAAAGATAGATAGATAGATAGATAGATAGATAGATAGATAGATAGATAGATAGATAGAAAGAGAAAGCAAGCCTGGCCACCTGGTTTACTCAGCTGATGCTGTGCATATACTTAAATAAAACACTGTATCCTATGATATTAATAAATACATGTTGATCAAAATTCACTGGATTTTTTTACAAATCAGAATCATCCCTTTACACTAAAATGATCTATTTAGAAGACATTAAACACCCCAGCTCTAGGTAGCTGCCTACTTTGCATTGTACCTAGGTAAGTGTTACACAGGTGGGAGAAAAGTAGCTAAGAGCTGATGGGCATCCTGAGCCTTGTTAATGCCAAATATGTGTTAACTATACCAGTGTCATCATAGCTGCATATTCTTTTAGTCCTTTTCTTTTTTAAGATATGTGGGAGGGACCTCAGGGCTCCCTCCCATGTATCGTAAAAAAAAAAAGACGCTCTTGGGCGTGGCGCGGTGGCACAAGTAGTTAAGGTCCTCACCTTGCACGCTCCAGGATGCCATATGGGTGCCGGTTCTATCCCGGCTGCCCCGCTTCCCTTCCAGCTCCCTGCCTGTGGCCCAGGAAAGCAGTCGAGGATGGCCCAAAGCTTTGGGACCCTGCACCCGCGTGGGAGACCCGCAAGAGGCTCCTGGCCTATGCTATGCCAGACTGGGCCACAGCACATAACCATCACAAGTGAGACCCATGGGAAAGCAGCAGAACCCAGTAGGGATGCTGCAGGGAGCTCCCCCACTGAGCCACTACTCCTACTGGTGAATGTGACAGCTGGTATTTGGGCAGATTAGTCCAGGCAGGGCTATAACATCTGCTGACCTGCATGTTTAATGCAACAAGGAAAATCCAAGATGGGCAGACTGTACCTACTGGATATATATAAGCCAGATTGGGTGAGGGTTGGGTTGGATGGGCTTTGCCACAGCATCACATAGCAGATGATGGATCCAAGGGGGTATCGGGGGATGGGGCAGATACACTTTCAATTAAGTGGCAGAAACACCTGGAGAGTGCAAGATCCAGGAATGGGAGAGAGCCCATGAGGGAAACAATAGGCACCTCTCTGATACACATTCATTGGTTTGTATGGGAAAGAGGGCTGGAGGCAGATCTGATCCAGCAATATCAACCAACAATATGTGCATAAGCTGATAGGAGGTGATGGAATGTGCTGGAGCTTCTATTGGCATGCACACAAGAATCAGGTCTGGGGTCACATCAGATCAAGTTTCTTTGGGGATTCCCCCAACTGAATCACTGGATTCAGAACTCCAACCATGGAGAGAACTGCACGTTCCATGACTGATCATGGAGGGCATTTGTCAGAGCCAGGCCTCAGTGGCTTCGATGGAGCAGTGGACAGCATATTCAGGTACACATGGAGGATATAGCAATACATTGGAGCATGCAGAGAACACTTGGTACCATAACAAAGCACAAAGAATAGAACAAACCAGAATCAAGATGGCGGAATAGGGTAAGGACATGTTTAAATGGACAGAAAAACATTTAAACAGTATGAAGCAGAGAGGACATATTCCAGGAAATAGGAGAGGACAGAACAGCAGAAGAGAGGGACCTGGAGACTGACAGGCACAGGGAAGCAGCGGACACAGTGGGGTGGTGTTGCAGTGACTGATACTCCAGCAGCATTCAGCTAATGGCCATCTGAACTCCACCAACTGCTGGAACTCCACCAGCAACCAGGTGGGAAGGGACTTTCACTGGGAGCTTGGGAGGTAAACCCAGACAAAGAACTGTTCATCCTGCTGATCCATTTGATCTGACCAGGAGCAGAGACAGAGCAGCCGATCTCAGATGGGAAGTGTGAGAATAGGATGGATTTCATAGCCCAGTCAGAACCCTAAAGCTGAATTGGGTGCCATTTTGCAAAAGCAGGCAAAGGCAAGGATGAGCAAACACAGAGCTGGGAGTGAACTCATTTCTGACTCTGTGAATTGCAGCAATGTGGCATTCTACAGGTTCCACCCAAGACAGGTCTAGGTAGCCCTCAGACCCCATGGCCAGCTGATCAAGAACTCTTATGTCAGACACCATTTTGAACACTGCGGCAATAGCTTTAGGACGGCAGGGGACAACAATGAACTGCACATGTGCTGAGCTTGTGAGAACTAACTGAGTTTAATTGATTGCACTCGTCCCACAGGAAAATAACACTGACTGTGGCATTGTATGGGTCAAAATAGGACCGTGTGGCACCCAGACTTAACATCCAACAGGTTCCACCAAGATCAGCACCACCAACAATCTAATTACACAGGACACCTTGTGTCTCTCTAATCCTTGGACCTGCTCCAACCACAAATGGGAGAAAGGTTGCAGAGACAATGGTGCTGCCTCAACACAGTATTACAGGGGGTGGAGAAGGTTGAGCCAAGAGCTGGGGTTACAGAGACCATGGTGGAAATCTGGCATAAGAACCCACACGTGGAACTCTCTGGAGGTTGTGGCACAGGTGGCTACAAGCAAAATTGTGTACCAACTGCAATAAGTAAAATCGCATTGTAGACCTGTGGGTGACACAGCTTAGAAACCCGACCCAAGGAGAAGACTCTGCTAAACGGAAGTACAATGACCAAGAGAAAAAGAAGAGACAAAGGCACAATGAATATTACTGATAACTCTCCTGCAATGGAGCAAAACCTGTGCCAACCTCAGAGTTAACTGAGGAAGACATCGAGAAAATGGGGGACACAGTCCATCAGATTCATTTTAAAGCTTCTGATCAAAAATTAGAAGCTCATGCAAAAGTTCAAATAATTTAAGGAAGCAATAAAGCATATCCAGGCTGGCATATCAAAAATTAAGGACACAGTAGAGTAAATTAAAAGTACATTGGAGAGTCAGCAAACTAGAATGAAGCAAGCAGAAGAAAGAATCTCAGAATTGGAAGACATTTCCTGTCACCAGAAGGGAAGCAAACAAAAAGCTGGAAGCAGAGCTGGATCAGGCCAAAAAAAGTATTCAAGAATTGAAAGACACTATTAAGCGGCCAAATGTAAGTTATGGGAGTCCCAGAAGGTGCAGAATGCAAAGCTGAGTTTGCAAATGTATTTAATGACATAATAAAGGAAAATGTCCCCAATCTGGAGAAAGAATTGGGAAACAAGATCCAGGAGGGGCACAGAACTCCTAACAGGCTTGATCAAAAGCGATCTTCACCAAGACATATGATTATCAAGCTCTCATCAATTGAACATAAGGAAAAGATCCTTAAATGTGCAGGTGAAAAAAATCAGCTGACATATAAAGGAATGCCAATTAAACTCACAGGAGAGCTCTCACAGGAAACTCTACTGGCAAGAAGAGAATCGAGCTAAGTTTTCTTTTGTCTTTGAAAATGAAATAAAATTCTTCCAGAGTAAAGAAAAGTTCAAAGAATTAGCCTCTTTCAAACCTGCCCTACAAATGATCCATAAAGATGTTCTCTTGACAGAGAAGAGGTGTTACGACTAACAGCACGAGTAACAGGGACACGTCGAGGGGTCTGAGGGATTGAGGCACCAACTGGAGACCTGGGATGGTGGAAGTCTCTCTCTGAAGCCTCAGAGAGGCTTTATTGCCTTCCCTCTTGACCTTTCACCTACTTCTTGTTTACTCTTTACCATGCACTCACATTAGCGCATATTGGATACAGCTGAGACCAGGTGCTTCTAGCCCCAAGCCCACTCCCTGTAGTGCTTGGCTTAGGGAGTGCTAGTCAACTCCTTAGCCCACAACAAAGAGGAATAGCACCCACCAAAACCAAAGGCAAACAGGAAGAACATCCCAGTAAAATGACAACAGAAGACTGAACCAATGAACAACCCATTCTTAAAATGACAGGACCAAAGTACCACCCATACATATTAAACCTGAATGTGAATGGCCTAAGCTCAATCAAACATTACAGATTAGTAGACTGGATTAAAAAAACAAAACCCATCTGTTTATTGTCTGGAGGAGATACACTTCACCAACAAAGATCAGCAGAAACTATATTGCATGGGTTTTGTTGTTTTCTGTTGGTTTCCTCTCTTCAAAACACTTTCTTTTGATTAAATCATTCAATGACTCGTAGATCATGCACTGGCATCATTTTCTTCAAGAAGGTTCTTGATTTTTATTTCTTCAGCTACATGTTACTCATTTAATAGCATGTCATTTAACTTCTTGGTGTTGCTAATTTCTTTTTTCTCCCTGATGTTGATTTTGTTTTGTGGCTTTTCACTAAAGGGGATGCATAGTAGCTGTGTAATGGAGACTGTCATATCTAGTAACATGTCATTTAACTTCATGGCATTGTAAATTTCTATTTTCTTTCTATTGTTGATTTTGTATTATGACTTTTCATTTAAGGGGAAGTACAGTAGCTGTGAAATGGAGACTAACGTCCAGATGTGAGGATGCAGTATAGTATGCATTTGTTCTTGCAGACAAAGATGGACTTACAATGAAACTGTTTACTATATCTTGACAATAGGTTTCTGGACTCTGTGCCATCGTCCATGCCCACAATGATGGACATATGACTATGTATGAAGAACTATATGTTAGTAATGATATAGAGGAACTAGGTGAAAGGGAAGGAATTGGGGAGGGGATAAGGGAATATAGAACTGTATCATAAAATGATAATAATCATAAAATGAGAAAAAAATAGAACAAACCAATCAACTACCCCAAAGAGTGCTGGAGGTGAATACGTGGGCAAACGGAGATTCTAAGATGGACTATATCAACCAATTCTGGAGATTTCATTGTGCTTGGAATGGTGAGATCAGCAGTAATTCAGAACTGTTGAACTATCAAAACCTCATGAGTAGGACCCTCAGAGCCTGCCCCACATCAGGGATCATGGGATGGCTGGGAGGCTGGGTGGGGCTTCTCCATTCATCTCCTCCCTTCCCCCAATGACCGGAAGGAAAAAGAGAATGTGGAAATGGTGATCTCACCTAACTTCCTGTAGCCTTGACCAACCGCCCTAAACAACTATGTAAAAATCACCAAAAATAAAAATATTTTTTAAAAAAGAATTTAAACAGTCCCCAATTAACAGGATATAAAGAATAGTGGCTTTTTAATTTAAAAAAAAACACAATTTACTTACTTAAAAGTGAGAATTACAAAGCAAAGCAACAGTCAAAGCCAGCCAGACAGAAAGATCTCCCCGCCACTTGTTTACTCCCCATGTGGCCACAAGAGGCAGCAAGGCCCGGGACAAAACCAAGAGCCTGAACTGCATTCTGATCCTCCACAGGGGTGCAGGTGTCCAAGGAAATGGGACATTTTATTCTATTTCCAAGCACATTAGCAGGGAAGTAGATCAGAAGGGGAACATCAGGGACTTAACTGGTCCTTACATAGACTTCTGGCATTGAAAGCAGCAGTGGAACATGTTATCTCAAAACACGTCACAAGGATTATTTAAATAAACAAATCTGGTATTCAAAAGTCAGGTTGCTTTTCCCACTGAACCTTCTACTCATCCCATACCTGATATACAATGATGTTATCTGGCATTTTGTATAACATAAATACCACTGCTGGAAAACTAACCTTGAAGCTAGATGGAAAGATATTTGCACTGTGTTTACAGTGTTACTGTTCACTTGACATGATGAATGACAGAAAAACAGATGATTTGTGCAGTTTTTTTTTTTTTTTTTTCTGAATGTGTTTCGTAGCTGTGGCTGTGTCAGACTGACTCCAGATCTTCCTCTGGCGTCTCACATGCGGGTGGGACATATGCAAGTATTTACACCACCACCAGATGCTTCTCAGATGCAACAGTAGGAGGCCAGATGGAAAGGGTGGAGGAGCCAGGATGAGAATTAAGTGCACTGTAATTACATGCACTCATCTCACATACTGACACACCCTTACATGATTTTATTCATTTTAATACCACTGTCAACTTATTGTCAATATATCTCAAGACAGGGCAAATTACAGATGTCTAGCAGCTATGTCCTCACCTTGAACGTGCTAGGATTACATATGGGTGCCTGTTCTGATCCAGGCATCTCCAATTCCCATCCAGCTCTCTGCTCATGGCCTGGGAAAGCAGTCAAGGATGGCCCAAAGCCTTGGGACCCTGCACCCACGTGGGAGATGCGGAAGACTATTTGAGCTTTTGGCTTCATTTTGGCAAGCACAGGGCATTTGGCAAGTGAATCATTGCCAGAAGATCTTCCTCTCTGTCTCTCTTACTCTCTGTATATCTGATTTTGCAATAAAAATACATACATCTTTTAAAAAACATAAATCTTATCAGAAAACCTGGAGAGGAAGTTTCAATCAGCTTTGACAGTTCCAATGTTTAGTTATCAAAATTTTACCTTCTTTCTCTCACATTTTTTCATTTTAGTTTAAAAACGATCATAAAGCTCCTGAAATACAACGTAAAGCAAGCTGAGAAGTAAACAAACAACTTACTGAAGGTGTGTTGGTGTTCTCCAGCCAGGGAAGCATGTAGCAGGCTGCAGGGCTACACCTGCAAGAGAAGGTGGAGACAGGGAGTTATGCATTGGTCTTAATTGTTCCTAGCCTCTTCCATGGTTCCTACTGTGCTAAGCAACGTCAACTTGGAGGCAGACACAGTGGCTGGAGAAATAAAAGCTATCAGCTTCCCTGGGCAAGAATAGTGCCTTATAATTGCCAAGAAGGCATCCTTGAAACAGTAACAATAATTTCAATAACTGGCATTGATTAAACTCATATACTCTGTAGGTCAATCTAAACAATTACTATTTATTTAAAAATAATGTTACTGGGACTTGCACTGTAGCCTAGTGACTAAATTCCTCACCTTGCACATACAGGGATCCCATATGGATGCTGTTTTGTTTTCTGGCTGCTATATTTCCCATCAAGCACCCTGCCTGTGGCCTGGGAAAGCAGTCAAGGACAGAACAATACCTTGTGAGCCTGCACCCGTATGGAAACTCACAAGAAGCTCCTGGCTCCTGGCTTCTGTTTGGCTCAACTCCGGCCACTGTGGTGACCTGGGGAGTGAGGCAGCAGATGGAAGATCTTTCTGTCTCTGCTACTGTAAATCTGACTATCCAATCAAAATGTTTAAAAAATCAAAAAATCATAATGTTACTGCAAAGCACTATTTTTGCAACAACTATTGTTAAAATTACAAAATCACAGAAAAACCATATTGTCACTAAAATGTATGCTTCAGAAAAATAACTGGATGGTATTAAGTGCTTCAATATTTCTACATTCAAAGTTATTCTGTCTATAACTATATATAAAACTTGAATATAATATGTAATCTATAAAGTTTTCTAGTAATTGTTCCAAATGAAAGCTCCCAAGTCTTCAATGACAGCTTTGGGCTGTCCTCAACTACTTTCCCAGGCCAAAAGCAGGGAGCTGGATGGGAAGTGGGGCTGCTGGGATTAGTACTGGTGCATATGGGATCCTGGCGTATTCAAGGTGAGTGCTTTAACCTCTAGGCCAGCATGCCGGGCCCTGATTGTAGTTTTTTGTTTTTTTAAGAATTTGTTCATTTTATAGCCTATTCTTCAAAGACAAGCACAATAATGTTTCCATTCTCCAAAACCTCTGGACCTGAAACTATCACTGTAATTTGTGTAACTGCTGTGACCATCCCTCATGGTTACATTTATATTCAAATGCAAAATACCCTATAGAGGAAAATCACGTTTAATGCAGATTGGAATGTGACCTAGTAAAATGCACCTGAAAATTTTGAAATGATTTATTGCATCCAGTTACAGTGTTAAAAATCACCTAAGAACTCACCACAAAATTTAGAAACTAAATTCATTGTTTTTCAATTATGACCATCACCACCATAATTTTTTTTTTCTGCAAAGCCTTTTTTTTCCCCATTTTTTCTTATATTTTTGACAATTTTACATAGTTAATTAGGGTAAAAAAAGTTCAGGAGCTACAGGAAAATGGGTAAGACTGTTATTTCCACATTGTTTCCTTCATGTGTCTGAGGTAAAGGGGGATTTAAAGGGAGAAGCCCCAACCAGTCTCCCACCCATCCCAGGTCCCTGATGTGTGGCATGCTCTGAGGGCCTTGCTCAAGTGGTTTTGATAGTTCAACAGTTATGAATTGCAGCCAATCACACCACTCCAAGTGCAAAGAAATCACTGCAGAATCCACTGGTTAACATGGTCCTTCATAGAGTCTCCATTTGCCCAGTTTTTCACTGCCAAAGTATACCTGAGGCTCCACCATCAATTTTTAGCTATTTTTACTTTGTAAAAACTGTTGGAGTTAATCAAAGTGATAATATTTCTGCTTAGGAGCAACAAAACCCAGAGTGCCTGGTTTGAATGCAAGCACCATGCCTGATTTCATTATACGTGCCAGCACAAATCCACCCTATGGCATCACTGAAATGTGAAGTTCAAGCAGAAATTTCAATTATGTTGAATACTTGGATTTAACACATAGCTTCCAGCCAGTAACAATTATTTATTTATTTATTTGAAATGCAAACAAAGCTTACATTTGGTGGTTCATGTTAGCCACACGTACGAGAGTCAAGCTGAGTCATGCCAAAACTAGAAAGGAGGAACTCTTTTTTCTTACAGATTTATTATTATTGTTATTATTATTATCATTACTATCATTATTATTATTTGGAAAGTCAGGTATACAGATGAGTCAAGTCAAAGCTAGAAGTGAGAATTCTATCCATGCTCCCATAGGGATAGTGAGAAACCCAGTTTGGTGGGATATTTTTTCAGTCTATCCAGGAAGTTGCTAATTAGAAGTAGCCAAGGGCCCAGCGTTGTGGCCTAGTGGCTAAAGCCCTCTCCTTGAATGGGCCGGGATCCCATATGGGCACCGGTTTTAATCCTGGCAGCTCCACTTCCCATTCAGCTCCCTGCTTGTGGCCTGGGAAAGCAGTCCAGGATGGACCAAAGCTTTGGGACCCTGAACCCGTGTGGGATACCTGGAAGAGGTTCCTGGATCCTGGCTTTGGATCGGCATAGCATCGGCTGTTGCACTCACTTAGGGAGTGAATCATTGGATGGAAGATCTTCGTCTCTCTCTCTCCTCCTCTCTGTATATCTGACTTTACAATAAATAAATAAATCTAAAAAAAATAAAAAGCAGCAGCAGCAGCCAAATCCTGAGCTAGCAATCTTGAAGGATAACATGGGTATCTATATAACTTAATAAACTTGCTGTGATGCCATACATGCCTCTTTAGTTCCCAGTTTTAACTTAATCTAATATGGTACAACAATTTGGGTAGGGAACCAGGCTCTGAGAGTAATCTCTTCATGCTCTCTGTCCTGGCCTCTAAAACAAAAACACACAGCAAGATGGCACCAGCATCCTTGGCTAAGCATCCACCATCAGTGCTGTCATCCCATATGGGTGCTGCTTCAGCTTGGGCCATTCCACTTACAATCCAGCTCCCTGCTAATGGCTAGGAAAGAAGTAAGGATGGTCCAAGTCCTTGAGCACCTGTGCTTATGTTGGAGGGCTAGGATAAACTCCAAGCTCTTCACTAGCACCAGCTACCTTCAGCTAATGAGGACAGTTAGGAAGGGAACCAGCAGATGGAAGATGCCTCTCTGTCCCTGCTTTTTCTGTAATGCTGCCTTTCAAATAAAAATACATTTTAAAACAATGTTTATTTCAAAAGAAAGAAAAGAAAAGGAAAGAAAAAAGAAAAGAAAACCAGTCCTCTCTGGACTCCTCCCTAATATCTTTAATACTTTCAATCCAAAGTCAATGCAAATGTGCTGCTTCTATAGAGATTCCCCCACAGTGGACACTGCATATGGTGAAGATGGGATCTAGGTGTCCTCAGGATCAATCAAGAGCCTCATCGCCCTTAAAGGCCCTGGGCCCCTTTCTCTCAGCACCACTCAGCCTGAGCATGGTTCTGGCAGCAGGCAACTGAAGATAGAAAAACAGAGGTCATCTGCTGGCAGTCAGCAGGAGGTGGAGGCCTGTGTTCTGAGTCGCAGTTGCCTGGAGTGCAGTATGCATTTCACCTGATCATGATGTGGGGGGAGGAACAAGTTCTAACTTCAAATAACACTAAGTCACCCTGCCTTGATCAAATCTTGAATATGTTTTTAAAGAAGGCAATTACCAGAAACTATGGTAACTGAGAATGTTTCAAAATGCCTTAGGTTCCTTTAGAAAAAGATGCGCATGGACACAGGAAACACCACGTGAGGGTACAGAAAGATGGAGGCTCTGAGTCGGCCAGGGAGTGACCTCAGCAGAAACCAAATCTAATACCACCTTGCTTTTAAACTTTCAGTCATTAGAAACACAAGAAATGAATTACTGTGATTCAAGACAGACATTCTATAGCGTATTTTTATGGCAACCACAATACATTCTTATTTTCCACTATACTTCTTACTGCCAATGAGAAAGAACCCACCATCAGAGCAATATAGAAACCAAAGGTTATGACTTTAGATGCCTAACACTTAAAATAACAATAGCAAAAACTGAAAGTTAAATAAGCAACTTAAGTATTGATCTCAAAGTACCAGAAAAATTAAAAAAACAAAAAAACCTAGGAGTAGTACAAGGAAATTAGAAATAAAGATTGGTGAAGAAATGAATAAACTATATATTAACCAATCCTGAAGGCAATGAAAATACTGAATTTTTTAAAGACAAAATTAATACACCTTTAGCTAGATTAAGAAAAATTAGGGCCCTGCATAGTAGACTAGCGGCTAAAGTCCTTGCCTTGCAAGTGCCAAGATACCATATGGGCACTGGCTCTAACCCAGCAGCCTTACTTCTGGTTAGACTTCTGTGTATTTATTTCTTAATACTTCTTCTGAAACAACTTCATACCCCAGAAGTCTAGTTTAAAAAATCATAAACCAGTATGCTTGATAAAAACAAAGGTAAAATTCCTCACATAAAGTGAATTCAACAACACCAATATATGCACACATGATAATCAAAACGCATCTAGCCCGAGAATGTAGAAAATGGGGCAAAAAATGCAAATCAACACACCAAATACCTCACACAAGCAGGATGAAGCATTATTAAAACCATCTTACTGAAAACATGCAGTAAAATGCTACATTTAGTTTATATTAATGTGCATACATAAGTTGAGCAAACCTACAAATATTCAAATATACTTCAACTGAGGTATACTGAGATATTTCTTCCAAGATATGCAATCAAATAAGAATGCCAACTTTTCACTGTTATTTAATATTTTCCCAAAGAAAGTAAATAACAGAAGGAAATGAAATGCACAGAAATGGGAATCAAGAGACTCAACATTTTTTGCTTCTTCATTTTTTCCCTGATTTTGTTGATAATGAAACCTAATGAACATCAAGACTGTATTCAGCAATTCAAAATAAAATATTGTTATTTGCTGCAAAAGAGATGAAATTGGATATGATAAAATCAGGAAAATGTACAAACAGATCTAACATGTTATATATATAACTCAGAAGCTCACAGCTGCACTTTGAGTGGTGATTATTACAGTCTGAGAAGAGTGAGGCCTGGGGAAAGGAAGGAGGTAGAACAGGTAGCAAAGAAAGTGAGACAAAAGGAACAAGATCCAATGTCCCATCCCAGTGTGTGGTGACTACAGTTCACAATACCATAGGCTTATGCAGAAAAATGGAACCGAGCACCCTGTTTACTGTATAAACAAAGGTACATGGATATCTGGGCACCTGGTTTACTCAGCTTAGGCTGTATCTGTACACAAATACTGCACTGTACCTTGTGACAGTATTCAAGTACATGGTCATCAAAATTCTGTAGAACTTTTAGAAATCAGAATCATCCCTTCACAGTAACAATATCTAAAAACTTTAAACTGCTCCAATCTACGCAGTATAAAATAGATTTAGTAACTACTGAGTCAGTGGTGACTGCTCCTTAGCAATCTGATTAGAGATCTCAGTTAACACGAGATGAAGAAAATAATGTCAATCCAAATTCTAAAGAAACTCAAAATATGTGTAAATGGAGGAAATGTAGGACTGTGATCCTTCTACCCTGCCCATACTTCTTACACCATTAGAATTTATGCAGTCTGTAATATAAATTTTCCCATATGCAAAATACTAGCAATGAATTAGCAAATGTAAAATAAAAAAGCAAGAAAAATATGGTCATCATATCAAAAAACAAAGAAAAGCCTAGCATCGTGGTATAATGTGTAAAGCTGCCAACCGCAACACCAGCATCCCATATGGAATCAGCTGTTCCACTTCCAGCCCAGCTCTCTGTGAATCTCCTGGGAAAAGCAGTGGAAGATCACCCAAGTGCCTGGGCCCTGATCACCCACATGCAAGACCTGGAGGAAGCTGCAGGCTCCAGGACTCAGCTTGGTGCAGCACTGGTTATTTTAGCCACCTGAGTAGTGAGCCAGTGCGTAGAAGACATCTGTCTTTCTCTCCATCTTTTTCTTTTTAAGCTTTATTTATTTTTATTTCAAAGTCAGATACATTCAGAGAGAGAGATAGAGGAAGAGAGACAGAAATGTTTCCAGTTCGCTGTTTCATTCTATAAGTGACCACAATGGCAGGTGCTGTGCCAATCCTAAGCCAGGAACTCTTCCATGTCTCCCACACAGGTCCAGGGTTCCAAGGCTTTGGGCCGTCCTTGACTGCTTTCCCAGGCCACATGCAGGGAGCTGGATGGGAAGCAGGACCGCAGGGATTATAACCAGTGTCCATATGAGATCCTGGCACACTCAAGGTGAGGACTTTAGCTGCTAGGCAACCTCACCAGGCCCTGCCTCATACTTGAACTCTCATTTAGCATAAAAAAATGAAACAAAAAACATTTAAAAAAACAAAAATAAACAAAGAGGTATCTTTAAGATTTATTTACCATACAATATCACTTTAAAAAATTCACTATAAGAAATCACAAACATCAATTCTCAGACAGTACTAGGATTCAGTCACCTCTGGGGATAGTAAAGCAGAGGCCAAGAACTGAACTGACAAGGAGTTTTTTTCTCAATAGGTATGCAGTTTATAGTATTTACAGTCTCACAGAAAATAAAGCTGTCAAGAATTTAGTTTTCTTTCTTTGAGTCCATTAAAATAAACTCAGGTTCCATGCAAGACAGCAAAGATGTAACACACCCAAATCAGGGCACAGCATTCCTGCCTAAGTGAGCAAACTCTGAATCAAAGCACCAGGACATGACAGAGAATGAGCTCTGGGAAGCAGCCTGCTTACACTTCACAGGGAGACCCACACTCAGCAGCTTCCCCACGTTCCCAGGCCTTGGGGATCACTCTCACTGAGGACACAGTGCCCAGGGGGGCTCACTGCACTGATGGAGGGAATCCTAAGCAAACAGAAATGTGACAGTGTGGACCCGGGAACTCCTCACAGCCTGCAGTGTCTCCTCCAGCATCTTACCTCTTTGATGCAAACACACATTTAAGATTAACTGAATGCTGTGGCCTCTGATTTTTTTTTTAACACCACATGTGCTATGTTTGCTTAATACCAATTTACCACCAAAAACTAATCAGAACACAATTGTATTATTTCAATATCTGCAATTAGTAGAGGCTTCAGGGTCAAGCTCAATCTCTATACACAATGACTGTGGCCACTTGGGGAGTGAATCAAAGAATGGAAGATCTTCCTCTCTGTCTTTTCTCCTCTCAGTATATCTGCTTTCCAATAAAAATAAAATTTAAAAAGGACCACTGTTCCAGATATTGAGCACAAATGACACTAATTCTTTATTAAGCCTGTCAAATACACTCACAATGTTAATTACTCTTTCTGCCAGCAGAATTGGACCACTGCAATTATTCCCTGAAATAACTAATGAATCCAGTCACAAATACACTCACTATCTGATAAGTGCTCTAGGCCACTAAAATTTCACTTCAGCAAGATCCTTTGTTAGTACAAATTATCCTCTGGCAAAACCAACTTGTGGATGCAAAATGAAACTGCTGTGTCCTAGGATTTACCTGAGCCTTTCCAAAGCTTTTACTCCTTGGTAGCCAAGGCTGAGAGAACCCAGAGTGCATCAATGTTTCCTTTAGATGATGTTATTATGCCACCAAGGAATGGAGCTCTGCATGGGGAAAGAAAATATTAATGCTCCGAGGGACTGCCTATATAAAATACATGGAACACAATAGATGCCTTCCAGGTTTAGAGCATCAGCTGCCACTCTGAATGGCCACCCCCATTCTACTGCTATCGTTCAGAAGGAATGAGCGAGTCAGAGGATCAGTTAGTCACGTGTGTTTGTTACCTAGTGTTTTGAAACTCAGAACAACAAAAAGAATGTAGTGAGGACCGTGTAACTATTTTAATGGGGGAACTTAAGTTGAGGATACGCTAATCAAATGTATGAACTTAAGTTAGGTAAAAGGAGATATATTAAGAAGTCGAAGCATAATTTAGTGTTTATCTTATTGACTGAGCAGACATTTTCATCCACTCTGACATCAAACACATGCCTGCAACAGCCACAACACCAAAAGCAAGTCAGGTTTTTCACACTGGTACCCAAGACACTGCCTGCTGCCTCCCAGCTTGGGCATTAGCTGCACACTGCATTTGCAAAGAAATGAAACTCTGTGAAATGAAACTCTGTGAAACATTTTCACAGAGACACAGGAGTCAAAATGTCATCTTCATTTCTTTTTTTCTTTTTAAGGTTTTATTGATTTTTGGGTCTAGCAGTGCGGCCTAGAGGCTAAAGTCCTCAATTTAAACACACCGAGATAGGGTATGGGCGCCAGTTCTAGTCCCGACAGCTCCACTTCCCATCCAGCTCCCTGCTTGTGCCCTGGGGAAAGCAGTCGAGGACGGCCCAAAGTTTTGGGACCCTGCATCCGTGTGGGAGACCCAGAAGAGGTTATTGGCTCCTGGATTCGGATTGGCACAGCATCGGCCATTGCGCTCACTTACGGATTGAATCATGGGACCGAAAATCTTCCCCTCTGCCTCTCCTCCTATCTGTATATCTGACTTAGTAATAAAAATTTTAAAAATCTTAATAAAAAGATAGGAGCCAAGAACTCATCCAGGCAAAAAAAAAAAGAGGTTTTATTGATTGTTATTGCAAACTCAGATATAAAGACAGGAGGAGAGACAGAGATGAAGAGCTTCCATCCAATGATTCACTCGCCAAGCAGCCACAATGTCTGGAGCTGAGCTAACCAGAAGCCAACATCCTGGAGATTCTTCCGGATTTGCCACGGAGCTCCATGGTCCCAAGGTTTTGGGTTGTCCCCTACTGCTTTCCAAGCACACAAGCAGGGAGCTGGATGGGAAGCATGGATGCCGGGATTAGAACCGGCAGCAGTTTCGGAATCTTTTACATTCAAGGCAAGGACTTTAACAGCTAATCTATGTCGCAGGAGTCCCAATGTCATCTAAACCACTGTCACACACACCCACACAGGGCAGTGATGCCTTCCTGTGCTGTGTCAGGTGGCCATTCACTGCTTTTCTCCCACACCTACTGTTCACGGCAAACAGTTCTTCTAAACAGCTAATGCTTCTTTTGTGACACAGGAAAAAGACAACTTACTGAATTGTATCTTGAAGGAAATAGTGACTCCTGGTGTGGATTTTCAGGGCAGAGAGCAGCACTTGGCATTGAGGCAAGAATTCTGGACATTCAGAGATTTATTCCCTGCCTTAATGCTTTCTGCTCAACCTGAATTATTCCCTCTACAACTCATGGGGACATTGAATCCCAATTGGGAGAACTGAAGGGAATGGGTGACAACATACCAGAAGCCATCAGGATAAATCAGTAGTGCTGCCTTCACAGCTCCTTCCTCAGGTTCTTCTAGAGAAGCCCCATTTACGTGGGTCCCCATGCACTCCCTTGGCTTGTCTACAAGGTCGCTGTGCCACCCCAGGCCTCTGCCAAGCACAGCGCCAGCACCACATGCTGCCCCTCAACCTTGCAGCAAAACTCGGAGCAAAACAAGGCTGTTTGTTCTAACTGCTGGAGTCTGTGCTGGTCTGGTGTGAGCAACAAGAAAACTGCCCCGGACCCTTAGGAGGAGCTTCACTGAGGACTGAGCTGGGGGCTCGAGACGCTGCTTCTCAACTCAGGAAAATCAGCCAATTTTAAAAACAAGTTGCAAGCAGGTAAAAAAAAAAAAAAAAAAAAAAAAAAAGAAAGGAAGGAAACAAAAGAAAAGAAAAGGGAAAATAAAAATAAAAATCCTGCCCAAAATGAAGATCGAACTCTCCCTGGGCACTCCCCCCTCCTCACTGCACAATGGGTTCCACTGTGAGTCCTAGTGTTCAAGGTCAGTGCTGCAGAGTGAGGACCCCAAGGTCCCCCTCCTGGCCCCCGCCCGCCCCGCGGCCTCAGCAGATGCTCTCACACACTCACCCTTCCCAGCTTCTCACCAGTCGGGTGTCCTGCACAGGCTCCTGCGGGGAGGGAGCTCACAGGGCAGCACTGGCTCAGCCACCTGCGCCTCTCCACCAGCACGACCAGCAACGTGGCTATGGCGGCGCCCACAACAACCTCCTGCCTGCTGCCACAGGACTTCCTGGGCGCGCCTGATTGGACCGCTCCCACAGACCTGAGCACGTCACAATGCGCAGGATTCTGGAGGGAGGGGGAGCGAGGGGCGGGGCTTCACCTCAGGCTGGAAGTGGCCTCCTCTCTTGCAGCTTGAGCCTTCCAACAGCAGGGGCCGCTGTCGCCTCTCACATCAGTCCACCTCCTGGCCTCTCCTTCCCTCTCTGCACCAGGTTCAAGTCCAGTAACTAAGAAATACATGACCAGAGTCTGCAGATGCACTACACTGAATCTTCAATAGACTCTGGGACTTATTTTCTTATATTGCTGTTTTCTTTCCATTAGTTCATTTCATGTTTTAAAATGCAGAACCAAAGAATGCTTGAAAATATACCCTTTTAAATCTCTGTTACACTACTCACGTTCATTTCATGGTCTGTATATTTGCATTTTCATAGTGTTCCATATCTGTTTCTTATTAGTACATATTAATTTGATTCTCTGTATTGATCTCCTGCCCAACCCATCTTTCTTGAATCTCTCCTCTCTTTAAATTTGGTTTCCACAAAAGCACCAGTAGTGTACATTGATAGTTTTGCTGCTTAAAACTTGACAATTTGGCTACCATTTATTTTCTGTGTTTAATTTCCTGATTACACATTCATAACAATTTGTGAGAAACTAAGAGAGAAGAGGGCTTCTCCAGGTTTTATCTACGGGAAAAAAACTTGCATTGCTCCTTGTAGATATAGTATATTTACATTTCCTATGTTATGCACTATATATGTATTTGTTGCTTGGTTTCCATAATGTGTGGCTTGTGGTTTTTTATTTATAACATTTTTTTGTAAGGATTTAAATTTTTTTTTTTGGAAAGTTAGATATGCAGAGAGGAGGAGAGACAGAGGGGTATATCTTCCTTCTGCTGATTTCGCTCTCAAAATGGCCAGAATGCCCAGGACTGTGCCAGTCTGAAGCCAGGAGCCCGAGGCTTCTTGCCAGTCTCCACATCGATACAGGGTCTCACACCTTGGGCCATCCTCAACAGCTGCCCAGCCAAACACAGGGAGAAGGATGGGAAGTAGGGCTGCTGGGATGAGAACTGGTGCCCAAATGCAAGCCAGCCACGTACAAGGCAAGGACCTACACCAATAGGCTACTAGCCCAGGCCCGGTTTAAACCCATATTACTGCTAAGTGTTTCAGAATATCTTTCATAAATTTGTGAGTGATTACAAATATTATGAAGAATGATATTTATATCCCATAATTGTGTTTATATTCCTGAAATTGATTATTTACATAGCATTTCTTTCCTTCACTCATTTATTTTGATATTTAATTACTTACTAACAACACAGATTTACACAGAGGAGAGACAGAGAGAAAAGGCATGAATCTGGTCATTCCCTCACAAGTGGACACAATAGCCAGAACCGAGTTGATCTGAAGCCAGGAGCCTCATCCAGGTATTCCATGTGTGTGCAGGCTCCCAAGGCTTTGGGCCATCATCTACTGCCTTCCCAGGCCACAACAGGGAGCTAGATAGGAAGTGGAGCAGCTGTGCCTGAACTAGTGTACATATAGGATCCCAGCAATGCAAGCTGAGGATTGAGCCACTGAGCCATCATGCCAGACCCCTAATTTTGATAATGGTGTTAATACATTGCCACAATAGCTGATTTTCAGTATACATAACCAAACTCATCTGAGGCTACAAATGGATCCCCACCTTCGGTGCTGGTTTATGTGGCATATTCCATATTTCCTCCTGTGTTTTAGAAACTTATACAAGCCTTGTCTGTCTGCTCATGTCTCGAACCATATATGCCTGTAGCTAGGCCTCGATTTGTATATCTCTGATTTTGCTCCTGGGACTACAGGTCATTGGAAGTTTCAACACCTCACATGAATGTGACCTGTGTTCATCCTTGCATTTTGTCATTATAGAAATCTATCATCTGTGCCTGGCACGGTAGCCTAGTGACTAAAATTCCTTGCCTTACACTAGCAGGGATCCCAATTGAGCCATGGTTCCTGTCCTGGTGGCCCCACTTCCCATCCAGCTCCCTACTTGTGGCCTGGGAAAACAGTGGTGGAGGGTCTGAAGCCTTGGAAATCTTAGCAGCATAGGAAACCTAGAAGAAGTTTTTCCAAGCTTTAAGCTTTTTTTTTTTTTTTTCTCTTTTGTATGCTTCACTCACAGCCACCCCTGATCCAGAGGGATGGGGTACAAAATAAGCTAATTAACAACTACTTACAAACAAAACAAAACGTTACTTGCTAAACTTGTTCAGTAACTTGCTACAACAGAACCCTCGAAAAACAATGAATATTCAACTACAGATTTCTACACCTTAAACTTTGATTTAAATAGAGCAATATTTTTAAAATGTGAACTTAAGAATACCCAGCCTCTTGTATCCTATGAACAATGTTTGTACCTGATTAAATGCAACCTCCTACGTAATCTCTAAAACATGTAACCAGTATATCAAGAATATACTGGCATAATATTAAAATCTTATCCACTGTTACATCGTTCCAAGATCACATGGAAACTCATGTGCTGTTCTCTGTCTTCTAGATTTTATATCAGCATTCAAAATGGTTACATGCTTGGTAATGTGTTCATGATGAGGAAGGCTGTGAAACAAAAATCTATGCATGATATAGTTGATGATAGTCCTTAAGGTATAACTTGTAGCATTTTCTAAATATTTATCATTGATACATGAAATTGAAGTCTGATCCCCTGATAAATAAACTGTTACAATATACATGTAATTGCAACATCTCCTTTTAAATGGTCTTTATGGCATCAACCTCAGGAACCAAGGTACCTGCCAGCTGCTATGCCAGGGCCAAGCCAGACAACTGGTGCACTCTGCACCCACTGTATGCATGCCATCTGCTCATCAAGTCATCCTGGCCAGTGTCCCTGCTTCCACAGGACTATAGTAGTTGCCTTCATGGCCAGACCCAATTGTGCTCTGGAGAGAGTGCACCTCTAACCAACACCCTCCACTGCCCCACTTGCTCATCCAGGCCAGGCTTGGTGAGCAGGTGCAAGCGTGCCTCTAGCCCATGAGCTCTGCCACTCCATCCACCATCTGCTGCTGAGAGCCAGTCAGGCTTAGCAGGTGGTCCCACTCCCTCAGCAGGCAGTGCACCTGTGAGCCATCCCAGGGCTTGGCCTGTTCTGCAGGCCCCAGCCCGCATACCTGAGTCCCCTTCACGAAACCTGAATTCTCAATGGCTTCTCCCACACCCCTGGCCTGCCTGCAAGCTGCTCCAGGGCCAGGCAGGCTGGGAAGCAGCTCCAACACTCACTTCTGGCCTGCCCACCCCCACAGACTTCCTGCTGCTCCAGGACAAGGCAGGCGAGAGTTGTAGGCAATTCCAAGCAAAACACTGCAGCAACCTGTTTCTTGTCTCACATGAAAGAGTTTTCATGCAGAGAACTCCAGTTTGCAAAGCAGTATTTATTTCATAAGAGGAAGAAAAATGCTTCTGTCCTAGCGGCAGGAGGGGGCTCCAAGAGAGAAAAGACCAGAGAAAATGTTGGAAATGGTATCTTTTAAGCACCATACTGGGGGTGGAGGGATCACAAGAGTCACCCCAAGGGCAGAGACAAAGAAATTCCAGAAAAAAAATGAGGATTATAACTTCCTTCTCCCAATATTGTGAGGTAGGCAACTAGTTCATGTTCAAGGGCTTGGAAGCCACACCCCAACCCAACATCTAGGCATTCTCTTCTGCACACCTGTGATGCTCCTTTATCATCACCTGGAACCTGAGAGGGGCAGAATTGCATTGTTGTATAATCACTTCCCTCCCACGCCCCCATGAAGGCCCATGAAATGGAGGGGCTCAGACTTTTGGTCACGTGCTTCCCTCACTCTTGCACTCCAACTCTTGGCCTCCCCAGTACCTGCTTGCTCTCTGGCTTCCTGTGGAAAAACTCCGAGAACAGGAAGTCCTTGACATGAACTCTGTATGTCTGTATTCCTCACCATCTCTGTTCAGTGCTTGGGAGGAACAGTAAAGATATTAATGCTAAGATGCTTTGTATTTCTTTTTTTAAGATGTGTTTTTTTATTTATAGCAAAGTCAGATATACAGAGAGGAGGAGAGACAGAGAGGAAGATCTTCCATCTGATGATTCACTTGCCAAGTGAAGGCAACAGCTGGTGCTGAGCCAAACTGAGGGCAGATGCCAGGAACTCTTCTGGGTCTCCCACATGGATGCAGAGTCCCAAGACTTTGGACCATCCTCAACTGCTTTCCCAGACCACAAGCAGAGAGATGGATGGAAAGCAGGGTTGTCAGGTTTAGAACCAGTGTCCATATGGGATCCCGGCGCATTCAAGGCGAGGACGTTAGGTGCTAGGCCACTGCAGGGGCCCTAAGTTGTACATTTGCAAGAGTTCCAGGAGTGGTGAGGCCTGGCAGTAATGGAATGTGGATACAGAAACCCGGGAAGGTGGATGTCTGCTGCTTTGTAAGTGTGTCCATGTATGTCTCTTGGAATAACTTATATTGCTTGGGAGGCTGCAACATAGCTCTTCAGTTTAATGGGTGAGCTTCAGGGCAATGCCCTTTGTTCCTCTTGGTGTTTCCATTCACACTGGATTTTCACATGAGCTTGTGACTTGCTATTTTCAAGTGGGCACCATAATCACCAATCTTGCTAATAAAAACTCCTTAGAACACTCTAGATTGTCTGGTGTGGTCTTGCTTTCCACCCACAACACCATCCTGAAGCTGAAAGCTGAAGTGCAATTCCTTTGGCAATAACCCAGGGCTGGGATTTGAGGGAGCTAGGGTGAGCCCTGTCTCACTGCTTTTGATTGGCAACAGCTCTAAGAGATGGAGATTGATATGCTGATTCTATCCTTTTGTTCCCTCCCCAGAGGGAGAATATGCTCCAGGAAGGATAAGGAAATAGGGAAAAACCCAGTTCTTACACTCTGAAGGAGAATTTTACCAGGCACCAGGAGATTCTGACTGCCTACTGTCCAGTCTGCCTCCTCACATACTCCTCCAGTGCTTTCATGCACACAGCAGCCCTCTGCTTGTTCCAGGGCAGGCAGCCTAGGACAGCCTCCCCTTTCATTAAGCATGCCTGCCCTGCTGCCACGCTTGTTGCTTAAAGGCCACACCAGCTCTGGCAGTGCCCACCATATCCCCAGCCTACCTGCTGGTGGCTATAGGGCCAGACCTCCTCAAAACACCCTGGCCTTGTTTGGCGTAATCTCACTTGCACCCCACAAACATTTTTGCTAGTGCTTCAGGACAGGAGCATAGCCTTTGCTAGTTTCTTAAATTATTTACAACACTCGTTTACAACAAATAAGTGAATTAATAATAAAAAGGTATGTTCACTCTGCGGGGCAATAAGACATTGGAAAATCCTGGAGAAGAGTTTTGAGTGTAACATATGGGAAATCGATATAAACCACAGCACCTCCAAATACAACAGAGAAGCAGGGACTGTGATGAAGGACAGTGGGCAGAATTGGCCATCAGTGATTCCTGCAGCTGCTCATATCTAACGTTTCCCCCTCGTATATGTGCCAAATTCTGATTGGTGTTATGTGGCTTATTTCATTTTTAATACTCACAGTAACTGCATGAGGTCAAAACTACTTATTGTACATCAAGGATATACAAGTTGGGGGACATATATAAGACACCAATAAAGATGTCCGGGCCCGGTGCGATGGCACAGTGGTTAAGGTCCTCACCTTGCACACCCGGGATCCCATATGGGCACCAGTTCTAATCCTGGCAGCCCCGCTTCCCATCCAGCTCCCTGCCTGTGGCCTGGGAAAGCAGTTGAGGACAGCCCAAAGCTTTGGGACCCTGCACCCGCATGGGAGACCCTCAAGAGGCTCCTGGCTTTGGATCGGCATAGCATTGGCCATTGAGCTCACTTGGGGAGTGAATCATTGGATGGAAGAGCTTCCTCTTTGTCTCTCCTCTCTGTATATCCGCCTTTCCAATAAAAAATAAACTAAATCTTAAAAAAAAAATAAAGATGACCACATTCCATGTTGGAGTGCTTAGGTTTGAATGCATGCTCTGAATCTACCTTCTTGCTATGACACACTCTGGGCAGGCAGACCCAGTGTTCAGAAAGTTAGCTGCTGGGCCACACACCCAGATTGAGTTCCTGCTTTCAGCTCTGGCCAGCTCTGGCATGCTAGTCATTTGAACAGTGAACCAGCAGGTGGAGGAACCCTGTTGTATTGTCTCTGTCCTCCTCTCACATAAATATGTAACAAACTGAGATTTCAGAAAGATGAGTAGCAGATTGCCTGCCGGGCTCCCTGGCATGTCAGTGGCCTTCGTTCCTGACTGGCTGCGGGGCAGTGCTGAAATCAATCAGGAGACCACCCAGCCGCTCCTGGAGGGGAATGATCAGCTCATTCACTGCATCCTGGAGGACCAGAACAAGGGCCAAGCCCACGAGTGCGTCCAGTAGCAGCATGTGTTACATAGAAATCTCATTTATCTAGCTACCATTACAGATGCAGCCCAGCCAGTACTTCAAAATCCAATAACCTTCCAGTTGGCTACTGTGAAATGAAACCAATATAATCCCTCTCCTACAAAATGGACACAAGATCTTTACCAATTCAACTACTCAGAATGTCAATCAAATCCCTATTGTAACAATGTGAAGAAGGTTAATAACTTAATTATGTTTTCAATGTAAACACTGATTTTCATAATCAAGCAGAACCCTCAAGAGATTGGCTCAGATGTCATCTTTCCTGAACAAAAGTATGTTTGGATAACAGACATGATGGGCATCTTCAAGGCCACATTTTTGTTGTACTTTAAGAAGTTTCCGCTGGGTTTGTGTGGTCAGACTCTGGCCTTGCCAAATGGAAATGCCATTGTGCCCTCCCTCCTGCCAGTTTATAAATATCTTCCTGACTGTTTTTAGGTTGCTTTGGAATAAACCTTGCTTTTCCAGGAAGAAAAAAAAAAGAAAAAGAAAGATGAGTAATTTGCCCATGGTAAATAATCAGTAAGTGGCAACATGAGATGAAATTCCACTATTAAAATTTCATTTTAATCCCAACTATTCACTACTTTCTGATCACTGAAGGGATGAAAACAGTCACACCAAGCAGAAAGGCACCTCTCCCCCCCCACACACACACATAGCTGTTCCGAAGCAACATCCAGACTGCAAAGACCAAGAGATCAAACAACAAGGTGAAGTTCACAGTATATTTGGTGGTAAGAGAACAACTGCTGGGTGGGAGACCCTGGAGGTGCTCCTGGCTCCTGGCCTTGAATCAGCTCAGCTCTGGCTGTTGCAGGCATGTGGGAAAGAGAACCAGTGGATAAAAGATTTTTCTTTCTATCTCTCTTTCTCTCTGTAATCTGACTTTCCAAAAAAAAAAAAAAAAAAATGTATAAAACAACCACCAGCAGGGATTCTTCCCTAAAACACACACACACACAAACACACACTCCATCATTCTCTCTGCTCTATAACTATATGTATATCTATATTTACTAAAAAGTTTGACAGAGAAGAAAACACTTTGATCCAGAAGGCTGGATTGAAATGGGAGAACAGTTACTTGTATCTCTTCCCTGCTGTAGATGTGCACATCACAAAGATCCAGACTGGACAGCACCAAGTGGCCCATCAGGCTCTGTGTTGGCCCTTCTCGCACTGGCACAGCACTACCCACCATGACTGGAGACTTTCAGGAAAATTTAAAATAACAGCTTCTTCCTTTGTTTGTTTGTTGGTTTAATGGTATCTTGAGAATCTGATTTGTGAGTCAAAGAACCCACCCCCCTTTTTTAAGCTTTTATTTACTTTTATTGCAAAGTCAGATATACAGAGAGGAGGAGAGACAGAGAGGAAGATCTTCCGTCCAAAGATTCACTCCCGAAATGAGCACAATGGCCTGTGCTGAGCCGATCCGAAGCCAGGAGCCAGGAACTTCCTCCAGGTCTCCCATGCAGGTGCCAGGTCCCAAGGCTTTGGGCCATCCTCGAATGCTTTCCCAGGCCACAAGCAGGGAGCTGGATGGGAAGTGAGCTGCCAGGATTAGAACCTGTACCCATATGAGATCCTGGTGCATTCAAGCTGAGGACCCTAGCTAATAGGCCACTGCACAGAGCCCAAAATAACAACTTTTATACAATCCCTCTGAGCCTTTACTAATCCTCCAACAGCCTCACAACCACAATCTGATGCCCACCCAGCAGCGGCGAGTTCTGTGGTTTGAGGGCTATGGATGGCTGCCTATGTACCTCCATGTTCACTGTGCTTCTGGGATGTGAATCAGTCCTGAAGACTCCCAGCAGAGTAAACTTTTCATTTGAAGGTAAGCAAGGGTACTGAGACCTGGTCATTTTGGGAAGAGGGACTAGATCATCTTCATAGGTCAGACTGATATACCAGCCGCCTTTGACACCTGTGTAGAACTTGTGATCACTGAACAATGCTGACCACCTTACACCAGTCCATGCAAAAGCTAAGGCTGAAAGCTTGTCTATTAAGACCAGGTCCTAGTACCTGACAGATTCATGGATCAGGAGACAGGTCACATTAGGCAAGGCCATGACATGAACCAGCACATGAGAGAACCATTTCCAGGAGTATTTTGTAGAGCATGTGTAGGTCAAACCCCATGGAAATACTAGTCCCACTGGTTAGCTCAAGAATTGGGGAGATGATGTACCAAGCTAGGTGTGACCAAGGAGCCTGCCATCACTCAAGGGTAAATGAACCGACAACAGTCTGGGCTGGTAAAGCCAACAGCACCCAAATGTGCATCCCAAATAGGGTGTGGGGTGTGCTGGGCTGCAATGATCTCCAGCTCATGCAAGGCCAAATGAAAGGCCAGACTATGCCCGACACTGGCCTAACACCCGAGCATATGTATGAGAACTGGGTCTGGGAGTGGGTCAAGTGGAGGAACTTGGGAAACTCTCCTGGTGTGTCACAGCTCCTGCTGCTGAACACATGGTCCAGGCCTGGGGGTCGGACAAGCTGGGCAAAGTAGCTCCAATGGCTGGATAATTTGTGGGTTGGTAATGGAACAGGGTAGACCGGGCAGGGCCGAGCAAACCTTAGATCACAAGCAAAAGTAGAAATCAAGATGAAGCACAAATCATGCTGAGCTAGGCTCTTACACCTACTGATCTGCATGAGCCAGGGATGCTAGGACACCACATTAAAGGCAAAGGCCAAGACAGGTGAGAGGCTGAGCCAAGCTGAGTCAGAGCAACCACTGGCATCCACACAATTTATGGCTTGGAACTGGCCTGGTTGGGGAGCTAAGGGTCCACCCTAGCTGAATTGGGGTTAACACTGAGGAGTGCAGAGGCTGTAGTGGAAATGGATTCTGGTCTGGATACAACTGCAGTCTCCCTTGGCACAAGTGTGGCCAAGCCAGGCCAGACTCCAACACCATCTGATGTTCTGGAGGACCAGGGTAGATGTGGGATGGACTAAGCATGGTCTCAATCCCTACTGAGCCATGTGTGAGCTGTGTTTGGGTATGGATAAGCCTTGGCTGCACTGAAACATCCAACAATAAGCAGAATGTGTTGAAGGCCAGTCTGGAAAGATCACTGTTTCTGCTAGGACAGGAGGTGGACTGAGAAGAGCTGGCTCATGAACCCACCAGTATATGCAAAATCTGGCATTGGGAGAGGTTCTGATGGAGAAGCCTGGGCAACTCCTCTGTCAGGACAAAACCCTGCAGGTAAGCACTATAAGCACAAAAGGAACAACCCATACCAGGCCAGAGAAAGGTACCCAGTACCACACATTTGGCACAGGTCAGGGGTGAACCAGGCTGAACCAGTTCACATCACTGCCAACGAATCTGAGCAACAGAACAATGTGGGTTGAACCAGTTGTGGACACAACACATATCAGCACACATTACAGCTGGAATTGGGGGTGGGCTGGGCCGGGCAGGCTACAGCACCCACTAGCAAATGCCAAGGTGAGGAGGGCCATGCCAGATTGGGCTGCAGTGGTAGCAGGAACCAGGGACGCAGGGAGGGGGTAAAGCTGGTAGGAAGAATGCAGAGGGCACCCTTGGTGGAACACCTCATCCACCACAAAGCATGAATTGATACCAGGCAGGGCTATAACATCTGTGGGCCTCATGCAAGCCAGATCAGGGAAGAGCCATGCTTGATTGACTGTCCCTACTGGGGCTCACTGCACTGATGGAGGGAATCCTAAGCAGCCAGAAATGTGACAGTGTGGACCTGGCAACTCTGCACAGCCTGCAGTGTCTCCTCCAGCATCTTAGCTCTCTGATGCAACCACAAATTTAACTACAAGTTAAGGTTGCATTCACTGAGACTTTTTTATAACACCAGATGCGCTATTTTTGCTTAATACCAATTTACTACCAACAACTAATCACAACACAATTCATTTATCTCATCATCTGCAATTAATAGAGGCTTCAGGGTCAAGGCTCAATCTCTATATACAGGTGCAGGTTAGTATTAGTGGATATCAGGTGTCAGCTCTTTCTGGTGTTTTGTCCCCTTTTAGAAGTTATGTAGAGGACCCAGTGCAGTATCCTAGCAGCTAAAAGCCACTCCTTGCAGGGGCCAGGATCTCATGTAGGTGCCAGCACTAATACTGGTGATCCCGCTTCCCATTCAACTCCCTACCTGTGGCCTGAGAAAGCAGCTGACAACAGCCCAAAGCGCTGGGACCCTGCACCCATAAGGGAAACTAAGAACCAGATTCTGGGTTCCTGGCTTGGATCAGCGCAGCTCAGGCCTTTGCAGTCACTTGGGGATGGAATCAATGCACAGAAGATCTTCTTCTCTGTTTCTCCTCCTCTCTGTGTATCTGTTTTCTAGTAAAAATAAAATTAAACTTCAAAAAAGACCCTTGTCCCAGATATTAAACACAAATAATACTAACTTTTTATTAAACCAGTCAAATAAACTCACATTTTTTTAACCCTTTCTGCCACCAGAATAGGAACACTACAAATATTCACTGAAATAACTTAGGAAACCAGTCACAAATACACTCACAAATTGAGAAGTACTCTAGGCCACCTAAATTTTACCTTCACAAACATTGTTGGTATAAATTATCCTCGGACTAAACCAACTTGTGGATGCAAAATGAAACTACTGCGTATATCAAGCTCACTACCCTAGGATGTAGTTGGGAATTTGAAAGGTTTTACTCCCTAGGCAGCCAGGGCTGAGAAAACCCAGAGTGCATCAATCATTTCTCTGCATGACATTCATACGTCACCAAGGAATGGAGTTCTCAATGGGCAAATCTCTGAGGGGCTTAGCTATATTAAACAGAAATGGAACACAACAGATGCCCTCACATTTAAGGGCATCAGCTGCCACTCTCAATGGAAACCCCCAATCTGCTGGACTTGTTCATGGGGAATGAGTGAAGCAGAGGATAAGTTAGTCATGGTTTCTGTTACAAAGTATTTAGAAACTCAGAAAAACAAAAAGAGTATAGTAGGACCATGTAAATGCTTCAGTGGAAGTTGAAGATATTCTGATAAAATGCATGCACTTAAGTTAGGTAAAATGAGATGTACCAACACTTTTTAAGCTTCGTTTCCTCTTTTTACTATTTACTCAGCTGACTTGTTCAAACACTCTCTCACTTCCCACATGCCTGCAAGAGCCACAACACCAAAAACAGGTCAGCTTTTTCACACTGACAGCCAAACCACTGTCTCTTTAATCCCAGCCTGGGCAGTAGCTGCACACTGCATTTGCACAGAACTGAAACCCAGGCATTCTGATGGAGACACAGGAGTCCCAATGTCATCTGAACCACTGTCACACACACCCACACAGGGCAGTGATGCCTTCCTGTGCTGTGTCAGGTGGCCATTCACTGCTTTTCTCCCATGCCTACTGTTCACAGCAAACAGTTCTTCTAAGAGCTAATGCTTATTTGTGACACAGAAAAAAAAAAAGGCAAGGAAAAGATGACATACTGAATTGTATCTTGGAGGAAATAGTGACTCCTGTTGTGATTTTCAGGGCAGAGAGCAGCACTTGGCATTGAGGCAAGAGTTCTGGACATTCAGAGATTTATTCCCTGCCTTAATGCTCTCTGCTCAACCTGACTTATTCCCTCTACAACTCATGGGGACATTTAATCCCATTTATGAGAATTTATGGGAATGGGTGACAACATACCAGAAGCCATCAGGATAAATCAGTAGTGCTGCCTTCACAGCTCCTTCCTCAGGTTCTTCTAGAGAAGCCCCTTTGCGTGAGTCCCCGTGCACTCCCTTGGCTTGTCTACAAGGTCGCTGTGCCACCCCAGGCCTCTGCCAAGCACAACGCCAGCACCACATGCTGCCCCTCAACCTTGCAGCAAAACTCTGAGCAAAACAAGGCTGTTTGTTCTAACTGCTGGAGTCTGTGCTGGTCTGGTGTGAGCAACAAGAAAACTGCCCCAGACCCTTAGGAGGAGCTTCACTGAGGACTGAGCTGGGGACTCAAGACACTGCTTCTCAACTCAACACATACCTTTACATAAAGAAAAAGGAAATCCTGCCCAACATGAAGGTCGAACTGTCCCTGGGCACTCCCCCTCCTCACTGCACAATGGGTTCCACTGTGAGTCCTAGTGTTCAAGGTCAGTGCTGCAGAGTGAGGACCCCAAGGTCCCCCTCCTGGCCCCCGCCCGCCCCGCGGCCTCAGCAGATGCTCTCACACACTCACCCTTCCCAGCTTCTCACCAGTCGGGTGTCCTGCACAGGCTCCTGCGGGGAGGGAGCTCACAGGGCAGCACTGGCTCAGCCACCTGCGCCTCTCCACCAGCACAACCAGCAACGCGCCTATGGCGGCGCCCACAACAACCTCCTGCCTGCTGCCACAGGGCTTCCTGGGCGCGCCTGATTGGACCGCTCCCACACACCTTGACTACGCATGACGTCACAATGCGCAGCCAATCAGAATCACAAAGGGCAGAGGGCAGTGAGGTAGGATTCTGGAGGGAGGGGGAGTGAGGGGCGGGGCTTCACCTCAGGCAGGAAGTGGCCTCCTCTCTTGCAGCTTGAGCCTTCCAACAGCAGGGGCCGCTGTCGCCTCTCACATCAGTCCACCTCCTGGCCTCTCCTTCCCTCTCTGCTTCAGGTTCAAGTCTGGAAACTAAGAAATACATGACAAGAGTCTGCAGATGCACCTCAATGAATCTTCAATAGACTCTGGGACTTATTTTCTTATATTGCTGTTTTCTTTCCATTAGTTCATTTCATGTTTTAAAATGCAGAACCAAAGAATGCTTGAAAATATACCCTTTTAAATCTCTTTTACACTACTCACGTTCATTTCATGGTCTGTATATTTGCATTTTCATAGTGTTCCATATCTGTTTCTTATTAGTACATATTAATTTGATTCTCTGTATTGATCTCCTGCCCAACCCATCTTGCTTGAATCTCTCCTCTCTTTAAATTTGGTTTTCCACAAAAGCACCAGTACTGTACATTGATAGTTTTGCTGCTTAAAACTTGACAATTTGGCTACCATTTCTTTTCTGTGTTTAATTTCCTGATTACACATTCATAACAATTTGTGAGAAACTAAGAGAGAAGAGGGCTTCTCCAGATTTAATCTACGGGGAAAAAAACTTGCAGTGTTCCATGTAGATATAGTATATTTACATTTCCTATGTTATACACTAGATATGTGTTTTGTTGCTTGGTTTCCATAATGTGTGGCTTTTGGTTTTTGATTTATAACATTTTTTTGTAAGAATTTAAAAATATTTTTATTGGAAAGTCAGATATGCAGAGAGGAGGAGAGACAGAGGGGAATATCTTCCTTCTGCTGATTTCACTCTCAAAGTGGCCAGAATGCCCAGGGCTGTGCCAGTCTGAAGCCAGGAGCCCGGAGCTTCTTGCCAGTCTCCACATCGATACAGGGTCTCACACCTTGGGCCATCCTCAACAGCAGCCCAGCCACAGACAGGGAGAAGGATGGGAAGAAGGGCTGCTGGGATGAGAATTGGTGCCCAAATGCAAGAAAGGCATGTACAAGGCAAGGACCTACGCCAATAGGCTACTACCCCAGGCCCTGTTTAAACCCATATTACTGCTAAGTGTTTCAGAATATCTTTCATAAATTTGTGAGTGATTACAAGTATTATGAAGAATGATATTTATATCCCATAATTGTGTTTATATTCCTGAAATTGATTATTTACATAGCATTTCTTTCTTAATGACTTTCGCTAATTTATTTTGATATTTAGTTCTTTATTAACAACACAGATTTACAAAGAGAAGGAGAGACAGAGAGAAAAGGCATGAATCTGCTCGTTCCCTTCACAAGTGGACACAATAGCCAGAACTGAGTTGATCTGAAGCCAGGAGCCTCATCCAGGTATTCCATGTGTGTGCAGGCTCCCAAGGCTTTGGGCCATCATCTACTGCCTTCCCAGGCCACAGCAGGGAGCTACATAGGAAGTGGAGCAGCTGTGCCTGAACTTGTGTACATATAGGATCCCAGCAATGCAAGCTGATGATTTAGCCACTGAGCCATCATGCCAGACCCCTAATTTTGATAATGTTGTTAATGCATTGCCACAATAGCTGATTTTCAGTATACATAACCAAACTCATCTGAGGCTACAAATGGATCCCCACCTACTGTGCTGGTTTATGTGGCATGTTCCATATTTCTTCCTGTGTTTTAGAAACTTATACAAGCCTTGTCTGTCTCCTCATGTCTCGAACCATATATGCCTGTAGCTAGGCCTGGATTTGTATATCTCTGATCTTGTTCCTGGGACTACAGGTCATTGGAAGTTTCAACACCTCACATGAATGTGACCTGTGTTCATCCTTGCAGTTTGTCATTATAGAAATCTATCATCTGTGCCTGGCACGGTAGCCTAGTGACTAAAATTCCTTGCCTTACACTAGCAGGGATCCCAATTGAGCCATGGTTCCTGTCCTGGTGGCCCCACTTCCCATCCAGCTCCCTACTTGTGGCCTGGGAAAGCACTGGTGGAGGGCCTGAAGCCTTGGATATCTTACCAGCATAGGAAACTTGGAAAAGTTTTTCCAAGCTTTAAACCTCTTTTTTCTCTTTTGTATGCTTCACTCACACCCATCCCTAATCCAGAGGGATGGGTTACAGGATAAGCTAAGTAACAACTACTTATAAAAAAAACAAAACAAAAATGTTAGTTGCCAAACTTGTTCAGTAACTTGCTACTACAGAGCCCTCCAAAAACAATGAATATTAAACTACAGATTTCTACACCTTAAGCTTTAATTTAAATAGAGCAATATTGTTTGTGTGTTATAGACACATCATATTTATTACCACAGGGCTTTAAAAGACATGTTATTTATGTATTTGAAGTGCAGAGAGAGAGATCTTCCACCTGCTGGTTCATTACCCAAATGACAGTATGTGTGTGTTCAGTAAGGTTTCAGCTTTGGTTTTCAACCCCTCCAGGAGCCCTGGGATTGTCACAGGTAAAGACAGCTTGCACTGCCTGAATTTTCAAAAATGTCTTTCACATATTGGAGAGACAGAGGGCTCCTCTCTATTGACAACCTGCAACAGCCAGGCTGGGCTGAAGCTGTGAGCCAGGCACCACAAGGGTGGCAAGGACACAACTGATGATTTAGCTATCACCTGGTACCTCCTAGGGGATGCATGAGGAGGGAGTGAAAGTGGGACTGGACCTCACACACTGACTCGGGATGTGGTGTCCTGTTGGTGTCCAGCCTCGGTGCCAAATGCCTGTTCCCACATGCACTGTCATCACAAACATCTGAATATGCGCCTAGAGACGAAGAGAACAGGGATTCTCTCAGTCAGCTCCTCACCCTGCCGCCGCAGGCCACATTCTGGAATCTTCTCTGAAGCTGTCTCAGCCTGCTGCCAAACCCCATTCCTCTTATCATTTCTTGCACCTTTTGCTGTCTCTCCCTTCCCAAAGGCAGCAGGTATCCTGTCCCAGGTAGGGACCTGGGAGGAGCATGTTTGACGTGGGAGTTGTAGTACTCACCCCAGGATTGGGCCTGGGAAAGTTGAGAGTGGAAACCCAGAAACGTTACCATTCCAGCTAGTGCCTGTCTGAGGCTGGGCGAACCCAGGGGACCCACTAGACCAACAGCCCCTCAAATGGCCTATGTGTAGAACTGGAGAAGGGTGTTGGGGGCTGGCATGGAGTTCTTGGAAGGGGGGAAGGTAATAGCCTCCGTGGGGGGTCCTCACCCCCACCAGCAGATCCCAGCCCTTCCTTTCCCATGTGTGCAGACTTGTCCAACTTGGTGGCCGTCATGCTGGGGCTGCTGGCATCCCTGGCAGTCCTCGGGCTGGTGGCAATCAGAAAATGTGTCTCCAAAAAGAAGCTGCAGTTGAGGTAAGCATTGGGTGGTAGTGGGGGGTGGGTGACAAGCAAACAGCACAGGGGGCCCGGGACCCAGGGCCCCATGCAGCTGTGTCTGTGCCTCCCAGGGAGAAGACGGAGAGCTCAAGCCGAGACTGGCTCCTAGGCACAGGGGATCACCACTCCCGGCAATCGGTGCGCTAGCAGCCAAGACCCCGTCCCACCTCTGACCCAGGTGTCCTCAAAACTACCCAGTTCTGAACTGTTCCTGACCAAGAGATCTGATAAAGTCATTTATTTTTGAGATGTGACCCCCCCACCCCCGCCATGTGGCTATGGGAGAGGTGAGGGTGCTGTATAAATGGGCCTCTTGGTCCTAGGGAGAGAAGGATCAGGGAGGGAAGAGCTGTGGAGTGGGGGACCCCTTTCTCCTGAGGGACAAATGGGACTTCACCCAGAATCCCACTTGCTGCAGCCGAGGGCTTGCACTGGTGGGGTGCAGGGAAAGGACCACTGCCTGCTGGGGGGCACAGGCTCAGGAGGTACTGATGCACTGGGTCCCTCTTGTGGTGATGGTCTGTGAGATGATTGGGCACCACGTTCCTGGAAGGAAACAAGACCCAACCTGGGATGGTATCAAAAAGATCCCTTGGCCAGGCCTGTCGATCCAGCATGACTTTTCCTCCTCCCTACTACGGCTCAGCTGGGAGAGCTGCTCAGGCCTTGGGGAGAGGAACTCACAGGCTCAGAGCTCCCACACCTCTCTTCCCGTTCCCTCAGCCTTTATTTGCTGCTCCAAGGATCACCTTATCGAGCCTGATATCTGTTGGCAGGGAAGGGTCTGGCTGGACTGGTGCCCTCCAAGTGGATCCTGCATCCCTCTTGGGGATACACTTTGGCGGCTCTGTCACCAAGGCAGAGGGACCCAGAGACAAGGATGCTGAGGTTGGAAAGCAGCTTCCTGAACTAAGAGAAGGGAAGCGGAGACTTGGGGTCATCCCACACTGACTCTCACACAAGAGGGGGGCGACAGACACAGGAGTAGGAAGAGCAGTGGTCCACCAGGATGGTCCTCCTGGGCCAGCCCGAGCCTGTGTTCCAGACCAACCACAGCAGGGAAAATATGGGGGTGGCTGGAGGGGACTAACCCCATTCTCATTTCTTAGGGAGAAACTGAGGAAAGCTAAAATCAGGGGGCATCCCATCCCCTTCCTGAGGCCCAGAATCTGCAGTGCAGCACCCTCAAGGGATTGTCCTCCTTAAGACCCAGGCCAGCCAGGCCTGAAGGTGGAGCACAGGTTTGGGGGGGTCCCTGCCTACCACACCCAGCACCCCTCCCCCACAGCTAAGGTCAACCGACCCCCCTGCTGCTGTTATGCCAGCCCCAGCTGTCAACATCTGTTCCCCATCTGTCTGCTGCTGCTCCCCCCTGGCCAACTCCCACCCTCACTCTTGGGGGGAGCTGCAGGCCAGGGTCCTGGGCTTAAGACCTCCCCACCCTCCCTCAGGCCCTGTAAGCAGGGGAGGGCAGCAGCCCCACCCTGGAGGTGCCCCAGGCGCTTGGCAGAGGCAGCTGGAGCCGTTAGAGCAGTAGGAATGACTCATCGCCCCTTTCCCCTCTCTAAACACACAGGGGCTGAGGTGGGGGGCTTAGAACCCACCTTTCACAGACTCCCCCAGAACTAGGACACATCCCATGTTCTTTTATTAATACAAAAAAGTTTCTTATTTTAAATATAATTTAAGAATGCTGCCAGGCACCGGGATCTGTCTCTGACTTCCACCTTCTCCCCTGCCTCTCACACTCCCTCACCCTCCTCATCCACAACCCCCAACTCCACAGCGTGCGGACCCTTGCGGGATGCAGGGATATGTCTGGAGCCACCATTCACAGGAAACAGGAGGGTACCCCTGCTTTGCCCTAGGAGGAAAGGAGGCAAAGAGGTGATGGCTAAACGGTGTCCTCCCACACAGAAAGTTGACAGGAAAACAAACAAACAAACAAACAAACAAAAAACAAATGGGGAAGGAAGAAAAATAAGACCAAAACAGAAAAAAAAATTAATAAAAAATAAAACTCAAAGTCTTCAATATGAAGGCAGATGGGGGGAGGGGCATTTACAGGGGGAAAGGCTTGAGTTGGGGGCCACAGCAGCAAGCCGGGGCACTGCAGCACAATGATTTCATCACTGGGCCCGTACCCCTTCCTGCGTCCACTCTGGTGGGCAGGCCAGTCGCCTCTCTCTTTGGTCTGCAGGGACACGGTAAGGTGACGGCAGCACTTGGGGACACTGGCAGACACTGGGCACATCCTGTCCCTTGGGTCACGCCCAGTGCTGAGGGGCAGGCCCTCACCCACCCTTGTTCTGGGGGGAGGGTCCCCTCTGAGGGGTAGGAGGAAATGTGATACCCACATTCCCACAGGTAGGACCCCCAAATCCAGCTCCCCTTCCCCACAGGTTCAAAGTGCAATCCAGCAGCGGCGCCCAGGGAGGAGACCCCCGCTGTTGTCCCACTCCAAAGCTTAGAACTGAGGTGGCGGCATGGCTCCTGCCGTGGCACCTGGGGTGTTGGCCTTGGCCTAGGACTTCATGTGCTGGACACTGGCCAGGATCTTCTTCTGGTGTCTCACTAGGGTGACTCCAATTCGCAAGAGGCCCTCTGCGGAGATCCGGCTGACCAGCTCGAAGGAGCCGAACCCAGCAGCTGCGAAACTTTGCTCGTATCTTCCCATCTTGATGGCTCGAAGCCACTCGCCCACCGAGCCGAAGGCTGAGTACTGAGGCTGCCGCTGGTCCAGGAGTGGGTGGGAGGCGCCACCGTTCTCTCTGGCCGCAATTTTGAGGCTGGCTGGGTTCCGGATCATCTTGTTCAGGGCACTGACCACCTGGGGGAAGCAGGGCCGAGCGTTGCGGTCCTGTCAACAGTCCAGCATGAGCTGGTGCAGGGAAGTGGGGCAGTCTGGGGGTGGGGGCAGTCAGTAGTCCCTGTTCAATGGCGTTGATCACATCTTGATTGCTCATTTCCCAATATGGCCATTCCCCGAAGGACATCACCTCCCACATGACAATCCCCTAACTCCAAGCATCACTGGCTGATGTGAACTTGCGGAAGGCAATGGCTTCGGGGGCCATCCATCTAATGGGAATCTTCCCTCTCAGGGAGCTCTCATGTAGGTGGGATCAGACGAGTTCTCTTCCAGGAAGCGTGAGAGGCCAAAGTCGGAGACCTTGCACACCAGGTTGCTGTTGACCAGGATATTGCGGGCGGTCAGGTCCCAGTGGACATAGCTCATCTCTGCCAGGTACTGCATGCCCGAGGCGATGCCCCATAACATGCCCACCAGCTGGATGACCATGAACTGCCCGTCGTTCAGCCGCAGGAAGGAGTCCAGGTCGCCATTCTCCATGAACTCAGTGAGGATCATTACAGGCACACTGTTGGTGACCACACCCTCCAGGAGGATGATGTTGGTGTAGCCACCTTTGAGGGTCTTGATGGCCGCGCAGCTCTCCTTCTTCCCAGGATTCTCCCCTGCACGAATCACCTCTTCAATCTTGACATAGGAGACGTCAATCTCTTTGGCAAACTCCCTCACAGCCTCATTGGGGTCTTCATAAGTGAAGGGGTCCATGTAGACCTTCGTACCATGACCGATGAGATACTGTCCATGTTTGTCCGAGTACTCCACGTCTCTCCCACTGCTCTGCTTCCTGAGGCGGAGGATGGCGATGACCACGACTACCAGCACCACTCCCATGACTGCTGTGCCAGTGATCAGAGCCAGCTGCTCTCGCCAGCTGTCACCCTCATCCAGCTGGGTCTGGCTGTGGTGCTCCTGGCCGAAGGGCCCATAGCCAGCTTCGGATCGCGCCCGCACCTGCACCAGGTAGCTGGCCCCGCACTTCAACCCCCGCAGCTCAGCCCGATTTTCTGACGTCTTCAGGAACCTCATGCTGCTGAGGCCCTCTGCACCCTTCTCATGGTACTTGATCTCACAGTCCAGCACTGCCCCGCTGGGCACCTGGGGAACTGCCCAGGCCAGGCTTAGGCTGCTTGGTGAGGAGCGGGTCACCCGGATGTCAGACACAGCAGGAGGCACTTCCCGGTCAGGGGTGACATTGACCACCTCAAATGGGACCGGCCCGCTAGCCAATGAAGACACCCCGTTCAAGGCGGCGACCTCAAAGGTGTAGGTGAAGTCGGGACGCAGCCCCTGCACTACCACCCTGGGCTCCACCAGATCTCGGGGGCCAGGGTCAAAGGTCAGGTCTCCCCCACAGGGTTTTCAGGAGCCCCCAGGGCGGCACTCTCCACAGCGGATGGCATAGGTGAGGTCATTTCAGCCGCCCGACTCAAGGGGGGCACTCCACTCCAGGTGCAATGCCGAGCCATTCAGGCGGGGAACCAAACTCCGCAGGGCAGAGGGCAGAGTCATGCAGGATGCACTTTGGGGATCTGCACGGGCCTGGAAGTACCCAATGCGACACTGGCACATAGTGGACCCAATGGTGTTGGAGTGACTGTTGGGTGGGCATGGCTGGCAGGAGCCCTCCCCCGACAAGGCCTTGAAGGTTCCCTGGCCGCAGGCTCTGCACTTGGTGTTCTCCTAGGCGGCCTCAAACACTGGACCACAGCGGCAACCTGTGACAGGCTGCTCGGCCGACTGGCCATCCTCCCGGCAGTACAGGCTAAAGTTGGGGCCAGGGGCAGGGACACCATCCGCCACGCAGATCCCAGCCATAGGCACCACAAGTTCGCAGGGCAAGGTGTCTATGAAGTAGGTGAGTTTCAAGGTGAGCTGTACACACTTCTTGTAGAAGAGATGCAGGGAGAGCAGGGCCAAGCAGACGCCCTGGTCCTGGAAGGCCAGGTAGAAGCCGGCCTTGCTGAGCAGGCCCAGATGCAGCGTCGTCATGTTCACCTACCCCGTGCCTTTGGTCCCAGGACGCTTCTGGGTCAAGTGCTCTGCGGCCACTGTGTCTACCTTGATGTAGGGGTTCTCCATCCAGGCTGGCGTGAGGGCCGTGGCCATGTCGGCATCGCTCTCATAGTAGAAGACAGTGAAGGTCTCCTCGCAGGAGCGGCCAGCCCGGGGAAGTGACAATCACTCCAGCATGGTAAAACATAGCGTGGCGTACGCGTGCACAGCACCACGGCGAGTCACCCAGCCTGTGCTCAGCCAGTGGGCCGTGCCCGCGGTGCGCTGAGGGTCACACACCTCGTAAGTGCGCATGCTGTGTTGCTCCTCATCCAGGCCACTCAGTCCCTTCCACTGCCCATCGCCTGAGGGAAGGTCACCCACTTCAGCTCGGCAGTTTCCAATTTTGTACTGAGGAGGGTCTCTAAGAGAGGGGTAGGCAGTCAGTGCTTGGGTGCAGGGAGATATGGCGTCTAAGGCGGCAGCGAGGGAAGACCAACAGAGCAGCGCTTGGAATTCCATGGCACCGCCTCGCTCAGGCTGGATCCGATCCGAGTTTGGGGATCCCTAGCCCCCCCAGATCTGACCCCCAACCCTGGGCGGGTGGACGCCGACTCACCACCCTCTCAACCCCCTTTTCGCTAAGGACACCGGGTCCGAAACCTCAGCGTGAGCCCATGCGGGCGTGCTGGGCACCAGGGCGGCAGGCGCCCAGGTGATGAGCAATATTTTTTAAATGTGAACTTAAGAATACCCAGCCTCTTGTATCCTGTGAACAATGTTTGTTTGTACCTGATTAAATGCAACCTCCTACGTAATCTCTAAACCATGTAACCATTTTATCAAGAATAAACTGCCATAAAATTAAAATCAAATCCACCGTTACATTGTTCCTAGGTAAACAGGGGAACTTATGTTCTCTGTCTCCTAGATTTTATATTAGCATTCAAAATGGTTACATGCATGGTGATATGTTCATGATGAGGAAGGCTGTGAAACAAAAATCTATGCATGATATAGTTGATGACAGTCCTTAAGGTATAACTTGTAGCATTTTTTTAAAGATTTATTTATTTATTTATTTTATTGGGAAGGCGGATCTACAGAGACGAAGATCTTCCGTCCGATGATTCACTCCCCAAGTGAGTGCAACGACTGATGCTATGCTGATCCGAAGC
This sequence comes from Ochotona curzoniae, assembly GCF_017591425.1. Taxonomy (NCBI): domain Eukaryota; kingdom Metazoa; phylum Chordata; class Mammalia; order Lagomorpha; family Ochotonidae; genus Ochotona; species Ochotona curzoniae. Next base: position 131,481 of record NW_024465286.1, read on the forward strand.
CTCTTCCGGGTCTCCCACGTGGGGGCAGGGTCCCAAAGTTTGGGCCGTCCTCGACTGCTTATCCAGGTCACAGGTTGGGAGCTGGATGGGAAGCCGGGCTGCCGGGAATAGAACCGGTGCCCATATGGGATCCTGGGCGTGCAAGGCGAGGACCTCAACCACTTGCGCCATTGCACCGGGCCCAAATTGTAGCATTTTATAATTATTTATCATTGATACACAAAACTGAAGTCTGATCCTCTGATAAATAAACTAAGTTTTACAATGTACATGTAATTGCAACATCTCCTTTTAAATGCTCTTTATGGCAGCCACCTGAGGACACAAGGTGCCCACCAGCTGCTATTCCAGGGCCAAGCCAGACAAATGGTGCACTCTGCACCCATGTCTGCCTGCCATCTGCTTCATTGTCAAGTCATCCTGGCTGACGTCCCTGCTTCCACAGGACTATAGTCATTGCCTTCATGGCCAGACCCAATTGTGCTCTGGGGAGAGTGCACCTCTAACCAACGCCCTCCACTGCCCTGCTTGCTCATCCAGGCCAGGCTTGGTGAGCAGGTGCAAGCGTGCCTCTAGCCCATGAGCTCTGCCACTCCGTCCACCATCTGCTGCTGAGAGCCAGTCAGGCTTAGCAGGTGGTCCCACTCCCTCAGCAGGCAGTGCACCTGCTAGCCATTCCAGGGCTTGGCCTGTTCTGCAGGCCCCAGCCCGCATACCTGAGTCCCCTTCACCAAACCTGAACTCCCAGTGGCTTCTCCCACACCCCTGGCCTGCCTGCAAGCTGCTCCAGGGCCAGGCTGGCTCAGCAGCTCCAACACTCACTTCTAGCCTGCCCGCCCCCACAGACTTCCTGCTGCTCCAGGACAAGGCAGGAGAGAGTTGCAGGGAATTCAAAGCAAAACACTGCAGCAACCTGTTTCTTGTCTCACATGAAAGAGTTTTCATGCAGAGAACTCCAGTTTGCAAAGCAGGATTTATTTCATAAGAGGAAGGAAAATGGCTTCTGTCCTAGTGGCAGGAGGGGACTCCAAGAGAGAAAAGACCCGAGAAAATGTTGGAAATAGTATCTTTTAAGCACCATACTGGGGGTGGGGGATCACAAGAGTCACCCCAAGGGAGGAGAGAAAGAAATTCCAGAAAAGAAAGTGAGGATTGTAACTTCCTTCTCCCAATAATGTGAGGTAGGCAACTAGTTCATGTTCAAGGGCTTGGAAGCCACACCCCAACCCAACATCTAGGCATTCTCTTCTGCACACCTGTGATGCTCCTTTATCATCACCTGGAACCTGACAGGGGCAGAATTGCATTGTTGTATAATCCCTTCCCTCCCACGCCCCCATGAAGGCCCATGAAATGGAGGGGCTCAGACTTTTGGCACGTGCTTCCCTCACTCTTGCACTCCAACTCTTGGCCTCCCTAGTACCTGCTTGTTCTCTGGCTTCCTGTGGAAAAACTTTGAGAACAGGAAGTCCTTGACATGAACTCTGTATGTCTGTATTTCTAATCATCTCTGTTCAGTGCTTGGGAGGAACAGTAAAGATATTAATGCTAAGATGCTTTGTATTTCTTCTTTTAAGATGTGTTTTATTATTTATAGCAAAGTCAGATATACAGAGAGGAGGAGAGACAGAGAGGAAGATCTTCCATCTGATGATTCACTCACCAAGTGAATGCAACAGCTGGTGCTGAGCCAAACTGAGGGCAGATGTCAGGAACCCTTCTGGGTCTCCCACATGGGTGCAGGGTCCCAAGACTTTGGACCATCCTCAACTGCTTTCCCAGACCACAAGCAGAGAGATGGATGGAAAGCAGAGTTGTTAGGTTTAGAACCAGTGTCCATATGGGATCCCGGTGCATTCAAGGCAAGGACGTTAGGTGCTAGGCCACTGCAGGGGCCCTAAGTTGTATATTTTCAAGAGTTCCAGGAGTGGTGAGGCCTGGCAGTAATGGAATGTGGAGACAGAAACCCGGGAAGGTGGATGTCTGCTGCTTTGTAAGTGTGTCATTGTATGTCTCTTGGAATAACTTATATTGCTTGGGAGGCTGGAACATAGCTCTTCAGTTTAATGGGTGAGCTTCAGGGTAAAGCCCCTTTGTTCCTCTTGGTGTTTCCATTCACACTGGATTTTCACATGAGCTTGTGATTTGCTATTTTCAAGTGGACCCTGTAATTACCAACCTTGCTAATCAAAACTCCTTAGAACACTCTAGATTGTCTGGTGTGGTCTTGCTTTCCACCCACAACACCATCCTGAAGCTGAAAGCTGAAGTGCAATTCCTTTGACAATAACCCAGAGCTGGGATTTGGGGGAGCTAGGGTGAGCCCTGTCTCACTGCTTTTGTTTGGCAACAGCTCTAAGAGATGGGAATTGATATGCTGATTCTATCCTTTTGTTCCCTCCCCAGAGGGAGAATGTGCTCCAGGAAGGATAAGGAAATAGGGGAAAACCCAGTTCTTACACTCTGAAGGAGAATTTTACCAGGCATCAGGAGATCCTGACTGCCTACTGTCCAGTCTGCCTCCTCACATACTCCTCCAGTGCTTTTATGCACACAGCAGCCCTCTGCTTGTTCCAGGGCAGGCAGCCTAGGACAGCCTCCCCTTTCATTAAGCATGCCTGCCCTGCTCCATGCTTGTTGCTTAAAGGTCACACCACCTCTGGCAGTGCCCACCATATCCCCAGCCTGCCTGCTGGTGGCTATAGGGCCAGGCCTCCTTAAAATACCCTGGACTTCTTTGGTGTGATCTCACTTGCACCCCACAAACATTGCTAGTGCTTCAGGACAGGAGCACAGACTTTGCTAGTCTCTTAAATTATTTATGTCACTCATTTACAACAAATAAGTGAATTAATAATAAAAAGGTATATTCACTCTGCCGGACAATAAGACATTGGAAAATCCTGGAGAAGAGTTTTGAGTGTAACACATGGGAAATTGATGTAAATGACAGCACCTCCAAATACAACAGAGAAGCAGGGACTGTGATGAAGGACAGTGGGCAGAATTGGCCATTAGTGATTCCTGCAGCTGCAGCTGCTCATATCTAACATTTCCCCCTCGTATATGTGCCAAATTGTGGGTGGTGTTATGTGAATTATTTCATTTTTAATACTACATAAGGTCAAAACTATTTATTTCACACCAAAGAAATATAAGTTGGGGCACACTTTCTTTTCCTATAAGAGACCAATAAAGATATCTACATCCCATGTTGGAATGTTTATGACTGATTGCATGCTCTGAAGCTAGTTTGTTGCTATCACGCACTCTGGGGAGGCAGACCCAATGTTCAGAATGTTAGCTGCTGGGCCACACACCCAGATTGAGTTCCTGGCTTGCAGCTCTGGCCAGCTCTGGCATGCCAGTCATTTGAACAGTGAACCAGCAGGTGGAAGAATTCTGTTGTATTATCTCTGTCCTCCTCTCATATAAATGTGCAACAAACTCAGAGTGCCTGCTGGGCTCCCTGGCATGTCATTGGCCTTCGTTCCTGATTGGCTGCAGGGCAGTGCTGAAATCAATCAGGAGACCAACCAGCAGCTCCTGGAGGGGAATGATCAGCTCATCCACTGCATCATGGAGGACCAGACAAGGGCCAAGCCCATGAGTGCGTCCAGTAGCAGCATGTGTTACATAGAAATCTCATTCATCTAGCTACCATTCAGATGCAGCCCAGCCAGGACTTCAAAAGCTGGATAACCTTCCAGTTGGCTATTGTAAAAGGAAACCGATAAAATCCCTCTCCTACAAAATGGACACAAGATCTTTACCAATTCAACTACTCAGAATGTGAATGAAATCCCTATTGTAAAAATATGAAGGTTAATAACTTAATCATGTTTTCAACGTAAACACTGATTTTCATAATCAAGCAGAACCCTCAAGAGATTGGCTCAGAGGTTGTCATTCTTGAAATGAAAGTATGTTTGGATAACAGACACAATGGGCATCTTCAAGGCCACATTTTTGTTGCACTTTAAGAAGTTTCAGCTGGGTTTGTGTGATCAGACTCTGGCCTTGCCAAATGGACATGGCATTGTGCCCTCCATCCTGCCAGTTTATAAATATCCTCCCATGACTGTTTTCAGGTTGCTTTGAAAAGCTTGCTTTTCCAGAAAATGAAAAAATAGAAAAAAAGAAAGAGGAGTAATTTGATCAAGGTATATAATCAGTAAGTGGCAACATGAAATGAAATTCCACTACTAAAATTTCATTTGAATCCCAACTTTACACTAATTTCTAATCACAAAAGGCATGAAAACAGTCACATCAAGCAAAAAGGCACTCCCAGCACACACACACAGCTGTTCTGAAGTAACATCCAGACTGCAAAGACCAAGAGTTCAAACAACAAGGTGAAGTTCACAGTACATTTGGTGCTAAGAGAACAACTGCTGGGTGGGAGACCCTGGAGGTGCTCCTGGCTCCTGGCCTTGGATCAGCTCAGCTCTGGCTGTTGCAGGCATGTGGGACAGAGAACCAGTGAATGAAAGATTTTTCTTTCTTTCTCTCTTTCTCTCTGTAATTTGACTTTCCAACAAAAACAAATGTTTAAAACCACCACCACCCGTGATATCACTGAGATTCTCTCCTAAAACACACACACACACACACACACACACACACATATTCCATCGTTCTCTCTACTATATCTATGTCTACATCTATGTCTATATCTATATATAAATTTACTAGAAAGTGTGACAGATAAGGAAACACTTTGATCCAAAGGGCTAGATTGAAATGGGAGAACAGTTACTTGTATCTCTTCCCTGCTGTAGATGTGCACATCACAAAGATCCAGACGGGACAGCACCAAGTGGCCCATCAGGCTCTGTGTTGGCCCTTCTTGCACTGACACAGCACTACCCACCATGACTGGAGACTTTCAGGGAAGTTTAAAATAACATCTCCTTCTGGGCCCAGCGGCGTGGCCTAGTGGCTTAAGTCCTCACCTTGAACGCGCTGGGATCCCACATGGGTGCTGGTTCTAATCCTAGCAGCTCTACTTCCCATCCCGCTCCCTGCTTGTTGCCTGGGAAAGCAGTTGAGAATGGCCCAAAGGCTTTGAGACCCTGCATCTGTGTGGGAGACCTTGAAGAAGTTTCGGGATCCTGGTTTCAGATCGGCATAGCATCGGCTGTTTTGCTCACTTAGGGAGAGACTCATCAGACAAAAGATTTTCCTCTTTGTCTCTCCTTCTCTCTGTATATCTGACTTTCCAATAAATAAATAAATCTTAAAAAAAAAAGCATCTTCTTTTGTTTGTTTTTTTAAATGGTATCTTGAGAATCTGATATGTGGGTCAAAGAACCTCTTTTTTTTTAAAGATTTTATTTCAAAGTCAGATATACAAAGAGGAGGAAAGACAGAGAGGAAGATCTTCCAATCAATGATTCATTCCACTAGAGACCACAATGTCCAGTGCTGTACTTATCTGAAGCCAGGAGCCAGGAACTTCCTCCAAGTCTCCCACATGGGTACAGGGTCTCAAGGCTTTGGGCCATCCTGGACTGCTTTCCCAAGCCACAAGCAGGGAGCTGGATGGAAAATGAACTGCTGATATTAGAACCTGAGAGCATATGGGATCCTGGTGCATTCAAGCCGCGGACCCTAGCTGCTAGGCCACAGCATCAAAGGCAAAGGCCAAGACAGGTGAGAGGTTATGCCAAGAAAGTCAGAGCAACCACTGGCATGCGTACAATTTATGGCTGGGACAGGCCTGGTTAGGCAGCTAAGAAGACACCCTAGCTGACTTGGGGTTCCCAATAAGGAGTGCAGGGGCTGCAGTGGGGAATGCATTCTGGTCTAGGTACAGCTGCAGTCTCTCTTGGCACAAGTGTGGACTGCGAATGGACGCACCCAGCCAGGCCAGACTCCAATGCCATCTGATGTTCTGGAGGACCAGGGTAGCTGTGGGATGAACTAAGCTTGATCTTTGCCCCTACTGAGCTATGTGTGAGCTGTGTTTGGGTATGGATGAGCCTTGGCTGTGCTGAAACATCCAACAACAACCAGAATGGGTTGAAGGCCAGTTAGGAAAGACTACTCCTCCTGCTAGGACAGGAAGTGGACTGAATAGGGCTGGCTCATGGACCTACCAGTATATGCAAAATCTGGCATTGGGAAAGGTTCTGATGGAGCAATCTGGGCAACTCCTCTGTCAGGACACAACCCAGCAGGTAAGTGCAATAAGCACAAAACAAACAGCCCAGAGCAGGCCAGGGAAAGGTACCCGATGGCAGACATTTGGCACAGGTGAGGTTGAACCAGTTCACATGACCGCTGATGAATCTGATCAACAGAACAGTGTGAGTCGAACCAGTATGGTTGCAACACATACCAGTACACATTACAGCAGGAATTGAGAGTGGGCCTGGCCAGGTAGGCTACAGCAAACACTAGCTGGCAGGGCGAATGTAGGAAGGCACCCCTGCTGGAACACCTCACTCACTTCACAGCATGAGTTAATACCAGGCAGGGCTATAACACCTGTGGGCCTCATGCAAGCCAGATCAGGGAAGAGTCAGGCTTGACTGACTGTCTCTCCTACAGGACCTACATTCTACATAGGTCAGGGATGGGCCAGGCTGAACCAGTTCCCATCAGCCAATGATGAATCTGAGCAACAGAACAGTATGGGTTAGGACAGTAATGGCTGCAACACATACCAGCAGTACACATTACAGCTGGGATAGGATACACGCTGGGCTGGAATTGACTATAACCCTCATCAGCTAGAATTGGGGCTGAGCCAAGCCAGGCAGGCTAGAGCACTCACTAGCAAATGCTAAGGTGAGGCAGGCCATGCCAGATTGGGTCACAGCACTCATAGGAACCAGAGAGAAAGGGGGTAAAGCTTGTAAGGAGAATATGGAGGGCACCCTGCTGGAACATGTTGCTCACTGGACAGCATGAGTTGGGATGGGGACAGACCAGACCAGGCAAGGCTATAACACCTGTGGGCCTCAGGTGAGCCAGATCAGGGAATAGTCAGGTTTAATTGGCTATCCCTATTGGGGCAAACATAAAGCAGAATAGGTGAGGGTTGGCTGGGTTTTACAACAGCATCAGATAGCAGATGCTGGCACCGGTGGCTAATCTGTCAAGTTAAAGTACAGAATCATGTGAAAAGTGCATGATCTGGGAGTTTTGAGTGATCTAGGAGGGAAACAGTGGGCACCTCCCTCTTGGCTTACCACTTCCACTGCAGAGCATTAAAACCAGCACTGGGGGAGGGGTGGTTGGACAGAATGGCTACAAACAGAATGTGTGTGGGCTGGATAGTGGAGCTGGTTAGGTTGAACTAGGCTTCAATGCCTTTGACGTGCATGAGAGCTGAGCGGGATACGGGACAGACTGAACTAGTTGGCTGCACAAATTGGCAAGCATGGGAACTAGGGCAAGGCACGGGCCTGGTGGGGGTTACTGTGGCTGGCCGCAACTAGTTTGCAGTTCCCATTGGTTTATGTAAGGATCAAGTGTGTGCTGCGCAGAATCAGGCTGAACTGCAACACCCATTGGTTCCAGTGGAAGACAGGGCTGAAAACAGACCCAACATAGTAATTACAACCACAGCTGATTGGGGCGATGGACTGTATTGGGCCCTGTACCTGCAAGTACACACAAGAATCTAGTCCAGGAGCACCTCAAAGTTTCTTTGGGGATTTCTCCACTGAAACTGCTAGACTCAGAACTCTACCCATGGAGGGAACTGCAGGTTCCAGGGTCTGCCATGGAGTGCAAGTGCCAGAGCTGAGCCACCTAGGAGGCTCAGACAGAGCAGTGGAGGGCATAACCAGGTACACATGGAGCACATGGCAGTCTATGGGAACGTGCAGAGGATACCTGGCACCCCAACAGAGGACAGAACGCATCAATCAACTACCCCAGCCATATGTTGGCAGTGAAAAACTGGGCAAATGGAGACTCTAAGATGGGCTATGTCAGTCAGTGGATTCTGCAGTGAATTCATTGTGCTTAGAATGGTGAGATTGGGCCCGGCGCCATGGCCTAGCTGGCAAAGTCCTCACCTTGAGCACTCTGGGATCCCATATGGTAGCCGGTTCTCATCCAGGCAGCCCACTTTCCATCCAGCTCCTTGCTTGTAGCCTGGGAAAGAAGTCAAGGATGGCCCAAAGCTTTGGGACCCTGCACCCAAGTAGGAGGCCCGGGAGAGCTCCTGGCTCCCAGCATCAGATTGGCACAGTACTGGCCATTGCGGTCACTAGGGGAGTGAATCATTTGACGGAAGATCCAACATGATCCTACGCCATATGCCGACACCCATCCAGCACAAGCCAGCAAGGGTGGTGTACCCCAAGCTGTACCAACCAACGCCTAAACCCTTGGCACCTGTCGGTGCCACACTCACCATCCAGGGCGAGCTGGGCTCCCTCCCACCACAGCCCAAGGCACCACAGAACCTGACCTCCATGGCAGCTGGCAAGGCTGGCCAGAACGTGGTGTTGTCAGGCTTCCCTGCACCTGCCCACCCTGCAGACCAGCGTCTTCAGGCAGCCACCAGCCACCACAACTGGGGCGGTGCCACAGAGGCCATCAGGCATCCTGAGCAAGCCCGTGAACGTGCACCTGCTGAACCAGGGCAGCAGTATCGTCATCCCAACCTAGCACAAGCTGCCTGGCCAGAACCAGTTCCTGCTGCCCAGCGTCCCCAACGTCCAGCTCCCGCAACCACTCTCCTCCCTGCCAGCCAATGTGGGTGGCCAGATCCAGGCTGCTGCGGCCCCTCACACACACGGACAGCTCATCGCCAACCCCATCCTCACAAACCAGAACTTGGCAACCCCTTTGAGCCTGGGCCCTGTGCTGGCCCCACCCTAGGCTGCACACAACACTGCCACACACATCCTCTCTGCTGCACCCATCCGGGTGGGCCAGCCCACGTTCTTCCAGATGCCCATGTCACTGGCAGCGGGCAGCCTGCCCACACAGAGCCAGCCTACAGCCCCAGGCCCCATCACCACCACCACCACAGTCCTGCAGGGCATCACCCTGCCTCCTAGTGCCTTGGCCATGCTCAACGCCCCCATGGGCTGGTACAGCCAGCAGCTCTTCCCGCTGCTGCGGCGGCTGCCTCCTCCACCACTACCACCAGGAGGCCACCCCCGTGCTCACCATGCAGCCCACCCCACCAGCACCCCCTGCAGCCAGCACGCTGCTGACCCTGGACCTCCAGCAGGCGCAGGTACATCTCCCCATTTGCTGGCAGCCTCCCAGCCCTAACTGTGACCAAGGAACCTGTATCTTAACTACAGCTGAAGAAGGCCCCTGCACTGCAACCCAGCAAGGAGGCCTGTCTCCTGGAGCATTTGCACAAATACCAAGGGTCTGTGCTGCACCCCGACTGCAAGACCGCCTTCCCCTACCTGCAGGATGCCCTGCAGGGCCTGCTGCTCTACCACGTGTACCAGGGCGCCCTCCCCTCCCCCAGCGACTACAAGGTGGACAAGGAATTTGAGACAGTCTCCACCCAATTATTGAAACGCACCCAGGCCGTCGCACCTGCCCACCAAGCTTGTGATCCGGCATTGCGGGACTGGTGGATCACCTTCCATGACCTGGGCTGATGCGTCCTCCTCCCTGTCTTCCTCCTCATGGCCCGCTGCCTCTTTCCTGGACTCCAATGAGGACAGCCCCACGCCTTCCCGCAACGGCCCGCCAATCAAGACCTACGAGGTGCGAAGCCACATCAGTCTCAAGCTCAAGATCAAACAGGAGACCAGGCTCAGCAAGGTGGTGCACAACAAGGCGCTGGACCCTGGGCACCAGCCGTCCCCCGCGCCCCAGAATGCGGAGCCCCTGCAGCGTCCACCCCCGCCACCATCAACCCCGGCCACCCAGATGAACGGCATCGTGGACCACACGCCACCGCCGGAGCCACCCGGCACTCACAAGGCTGCAGGCCTACGCCACCATGGCCGTGCCTGCTGCTCTGCAAGAGCTACCCAGAGCATGTGGCCACCAGTGCCACGCCCATGCCCGCCAAAGTGGACAAGGCCACAAGTGGCGGCCGTGGAGGACGAAATGTACCAGCAGCTACTTAAGGCCACCACCACACTGCCTGAGCCCAGCCACGCAGCCGCCCATGCAGGCTGGGAGGCCCACACAATGCCACCCGCCAAAGTGACGCAAGCCCCAGTCCACAGACATGGACCAGGCCAGCTTCTCAAGCCACAGTCCACAGAACGACACTCTCATGGAGCACTTGCAAAGTGCCATCGACAGCATCCTGAACCTGCAGCAGGTGCCGGGCCAGCCACATACACTAGCACCTTCCGTCTCCCCGCACCCCTGCACAGGCTCAACGCCTACCCACCCTCCAGCTTTCCCCGGCCACAAGCACAAGGCTGGATGGGAAGCAGAGCTGCCGGGATTAGAAGCGGCACACATATGGGATCCCAGAGCACTCAAGGAGAGGACTTTAACTACTAGGCAAAGGCACCTGGCCCTTTCCCTTACTTGAACTCTCATTTGAACACAAAAAAAAAAAAGCAAGAAAAAAAATAAAGATATTTTTAAGATCTATTTACCATACCATATCACTTTAAAAAATTCAATTTAAGAAATCACAAACATCAATTATCAGACAGTACCAGGATTTAGTCACCTTTGACAATGGAAGATCAAAGAGACCAAGAATTAATTGACAAAGGATTTTTTCAAATAGATTGTCTACAAAGTCGCTGTGCCACCCCAAGCCTCTGCCAAGCACAACTCCAGCACCACATGCTGTCCCTCAACCTTGCAGCAAAACTATCCACCTTTCCAATAAAAAAATAATAATAATAAAAATAAATCTTTAAAAAAAAAAAAAGAATTGGCCAGTGACACAGTATCTGCTTCACACCACCCACCTGACTGCCACTCCAGAGACAGCTCTGTTCACCCTGTGCCTACCATGCAACTCCCACATTCACCACACCTGCTACTCCAAGGCCAAGTTGGGGACGGGTTCTTCTAGGGTAGATCCTGCTTCCACCCCCTACTCTGGAATCAGAGGCTGGAGTCTTCCAAGGCCCATGTTACTTCCCTCCATCCTCTGCCCCTCCTATTCCCCAACAACCAGCAGTCTGGGTTATGGTCTTCCAGTGGTGGGTCCAGATTCCCTATGGGTAGTTTCCTCTGCTTGTGCTCCATCGCCTGTGACTTGCTGTCTGTAAGCGTGACTGGATGTGGAGACTCATCACCCTTACTCTGCTGGTGCTTGCAAGATGGACTCCTGGTGCCATTTCTGCATGAATTCACCCCAAGCTGCATGTGATCCAGCACAGGGTTTGACCCAGGACCAGCTCTGCCTGTCTCAGGCCATGTTGGTGGGCACCTACACCTTCCTCGATATCACAGTGCAGGGAACAAGGGACCCTCCACTGAAGGCATGGCAGATTGATTGATTGGAAAGGCATGGTAACAGAGGGAGGGATATCTCCCATCAGCTGGTTTATCAACTGTTTCAAAAACTCGGCAGTATTAAAGCGATGTATTGAGGCCATTAACGTCATCAACAAAGAGAGTGGTTGCAAAAAGCCTTAGTCAGTTAAGAAAGAGATCAAATGATATGTTAAGATTACAGGGGATCTTAATGGTGAAATAACCAACATCATACTGATTGACAGTAAAGACCTTGAATTAAAATAACCAGCTTGGACCCAGCACAACAGCCTAGTGGCTAAATCCTAGCCTGGCAGGCCTGGGATTCAATATGGGTGCCAGTTTGTGTGTCAGCAACTCTACTTATCTTCCAGCTACCTGGTTGTGGCCTGAGAAAATGGTAGTGTTTGGGAAAAAGCTTTGAAACTGCATGCATGCGGACAACCTGGAAGAGGCTCCTGGCTCCTGGTTCCTAGCTTCTGATCAGGATACTGCACCAACAGGGGAGTAGAAGAAAAGGCTCCTGGCTTTTCTTTTTCATTGTGGTCACTTGGAGAGGGAACCAGGGGACAGAAGATCTTTTTCTCAGATATAGAGAGAGGAGGAGACAGAGAATAAGATCTTCTGTCTGCTGGTTTATTCCACAATTGATCATAATGGCTGGAGCAGAGCTGATCTGAAGCCAAGAGCCAATTTTTAGTGGCAAGTGAGATATACAGAGAGGAAGAGAGAAAGAGAGAGAGACAGAGAGAGAGAGAGAGAAAAGAATTTTCCACCCACTGGTTCACTCCTCCAGCAGCGGCAATGTTTAAAGCTGAGCTGATCCAAAGCCAGGAACCAGAAACTGTTTCCCTGGTCTCCATGGGGGTTCAACATTGCAAGGCTCTGTGCCATCCTTGACTGCTTCCCAAGGCCATAATTGGAGAACTTATTGTGAAATCCAGCAGCCAAAACATAAACCGACACCTATATGGATTCCTGGCACATGCAAATACTTTAGCCACTAAGCTACCATGCTGGGTCCTAAACAGTAATCTTGAAGGAAAATGAAAATGAATTGAGGAAGCACACAAGGAAATGGTCCACTATGAGTTAGAGTCAGAGAGTGCCCTGAATGCACTGGGGGAGAGCTCAGCTCCATCTGCCCACCCAGATAGAGACCAGAAGATTTTACTCCAGCAGTTCTCAAAGCTTTCCCTTACCCTGAAAAATAAAAAAAAAAAATAAAAAATAAATAAATCCCCACTTCCTTTCAGATTATCAAGATCTGACATGTGATTCTAACAGTTTTAGAAATTAGAAAAACAAATGATAAAGAAAATATCACTCATTTTCCCTCCTCTCAGAAATTATCCTGGAATTCTGCTACCCTGGTTCAAGCTGATGCCTGCAACACTGCCATCCCACATCAGAGCACTGGTTTGAGTCCTGGCTGCTCCACTTCCCATTCCAACTCACTGATAATGCACCTGGGAAATGTCCCTGCACCCACGTAGGAGACCTGTATGAAACACATGCTTCCTAACTGTCCTGGTCAACCAGGGAGTAAACCCAGCTGATGGAAGATCTCTTTCCCTCTGTTACCATGCCTTTCCAATCAGTCAATCTGCCATGCCTTCAGTGGAGGTTCCCTTGTTGCCTTTACTGTGACCTCCACAAAGGTGCTGGTGCCCACCAGCATGGCCTGAGGAGGCCCTAGGTCAAACCCTGCACTGGGTCACAGCAGGAAGTCATGCAGGAACTGGCACCAGGAGTCCATCTTGCAAGCACCACCAGAGTAAGGGTGATGAGTCACCACATCCAGCCATGTATAGAGGCAGCAAAGTCAGGGGCCATGCAGCAAAATCAAAGGACACTACACCCAGGGAAGCTCGACCCACTTTTTATGATTATAGCACTGATATCCAGGTGTTGGGGTAGAGAGGAAGGGGAAGGGCAGGTTACAGAGCAAAACAGCAGCACCTCTGGAATACTCCAGTCCCTGACCACGTGGGGGTCAAGGGGTAGATGAAAGCAGGATCTATTCTTGGAATAACCTGGTCCCCAACTTGGCCTGGATCAGCACATGTGGTAGGGATGTGGGAGATGTATGGTAGGTTCATGGAAAACAGACCTGGCTCTGGAGCTGCAGGCAGGGGAGCAGCCTGAAGCAGACACCATGTCACTGGCCAAGCCTGCCTGGGCCTGGAGCAGCAGGCAAGGTGCTGGGAGGACTACAGTTGCAGGGACCCTGGCTGTGCCCCCTATCAGGAGCAGATATAGTGGGTGCTGAGGCTTGGTGGAGCACCCAAGGGACAGGTCTGGCCATAGAAAAGAGGCCTGGGCACCAACTAAGTCCACCTGGCCCTGCAGTCCCTTACAGGTAGGCTGGGAACTTGGGGTGGGGAGGGATGGGGGATTTATTGGTGTGAGTGAGCTGGCCTGGCCCTGAAGTGGATGGCTGGCAGTTGAGATCAGAAGAGGCACTGCCCAAATCAGCCTGGTTCTGGAACAGCTGCCGTGCCAGTGGATCAGGAAGGCTAGAGTCCCGGGGTCAACAGTGCAGTTGGCCTGTCCTTGTAGCAATGGTGGCGTGGGCATGCTAGATCTACAGCTGGCACAAAGAAAGTGGCAGGTATGCCAGAGCCCAAACTCACCTGACCCTGGGGCAGCAAGAAGGGAGGAAGTGCTGAATGACTAGATCTGTAGGGGTGCCAGGCTTGGGACCCTGGAGGTACATCAGATGGTGCTGAGTGCTGGGGGAACAAGGCTGGCTGAGCACGCCTGGCCCTGGAGTGGATGGTAGGCAGATGGGGCCTGGGGATGACATCCAAGCTGGCCTATTTCGGCAGCAATGAGCATGTCAGCAGGGTAGTTGTGTTGGATGTGTGGGGATTCTGGAAGAGCTACCATGGTTCTGGAGCAGGTAGGGGAGGTCAGCCATGACAGGGGTGCTGGGGAGCTGGCCTGGCCCTGGAGGGACATCATGGGGGCTTGCTACAGGCACTGACAGGAGTGCTGGAGGCATGGTGGGCACAAGGCAAGCAGGGCTCACACTAGAGCATGGTCCCTGGGGAATGGGGTGCTTGTACACTGGCTAAGCTGACCTGTCCTGGCACTGGAGCAGTGGGCATGGTGACAGGGCTGGCAGTCAGAAGCGCAGGATGCAAAGAAAGAAGTAGCATAGTGTTCCTGGTTTGAAAGCAGCTGGTGGATCAATGACTGTCAGAGGGAGCGCGTTGCTGGCTGAGGCAGCCTGCCCCTCGAGTTGTGGATGGGGCAGAAGGACAGGCATGTGTGTGAATCATGGAATGGTGGCCAAGCCTCTCAAACCCTGGAGGGTTTGATAAGCAGGTTTCAGAACGGGAAGTTCTGCCTGGGACCCTATACCTGGCATTGGCATAGCATAGCAGTGGGGTAGTTGTGTTGTGGCACATGTTACTCTGGCCATGCTGGTCCATCCCTGGAGAGGCAGGCCAGAGCACCTGGAGGAGCCTGAGGGAGGCGAGACAGGCAGGCTACAAGCATAGGCTTTGCCAGCTCTGAAGATCTGTGTTTGCTGCAGCAGCCAAGGCAGAAATACAAGAGGTGCTGAGGACCCAGGAAGAGTAAGCCTATTAGAGGAGCAAGATGGAGAACAGGGCTGGCAAGATCCCTGGCAGAACTAACCTAGAGCTGGCACTGCCTGCAGTGTTACAGCCTACCCATTGAAAACATGGCACTCTCCTGTGGATGTCCAACTCACCTGGTTCCGAAGGCTGTATAACTCACTCTTTCCACAAAAATACATCTAACTTTCACATTGATGTTACTCTCTGAAAGACAGAAGAGCTGAGCCATGCTGCTTGGTCTGTTTATCTGCCTCCTTCATCAACTTTGCTGTTTAGCAAACAGGCTGAGGCCACAGGGTCAAGGGCAAAAGGGGCCCGGGTCTAGGCTGCTCTTCTTGAAAAGAGGCTCTGGCTGCAGACATCCACCTTTCCCTGGATTCTCTGCCACATACCCTTACTGCTAGGCCTCAGCTTTGCTGGAACTCCTGAAAGTACAAATTAGAAACACAGGGTATGCAAGAATTAGCATCTTCACTGTCCCACCCAAACTGTGAACAGAGGGTGAGGAATACATACAGGGGCCATGCACAGGGGCTGCCTGTCCTCAGAGTCTGTCTGCAGGAAGCCAGAAAGCAGGTACTGGGGAGACCAAGAGTCAGAGTGCCAGAGTGATGGAAGCACGTGAGCAAGAGAGCGAGTCCTACCTATCAGGGGCCATTGTGGGGACTTCTCAAGGGCATGGTTACACAACAATGTAACAGGCTGGGGCTGCAGGGACACTGGCAGAAGGGGCCTAGCCCTGGAGCGGCTGGCAAGCACACTGCCTGCTGAGGGAGCAGGATCACTGGCTGCCCTTCTTTCCCCTCTCCTCCATGCAATTAGGTCTGGCCCTAAAATGGGGGACTACAGTGCTTCATGAACAGGGACACCAACCAGGATGTCTTGGCTATGAAAGATGGCAGGTAGAGAGGGGACTCATAGTGCACCTGCCTGTCCAGCTTGTCCCTGCAATTGCGGCCAGTGGGTGCCTTAGGCTCTGGCCTTACTGCCATGACCCATTTGCCCTGGAATGCACGGTGTGTGTACTGGTGGCACATGTGGATACCGACCAAGCAGCATGTGGGGCTAAGTGAACTGTGAGCAAGGGCTGAGGGTTGCACTGGCCTAGGTGGCTTGCGTGATGTGGCCCTGGAGCAGATGGAATGCATGCTCAGGGCTGTGAAGTGCTGTCTGAACAGGCCTGGTCCTAGACCAGCAGTAGGGGGCAAAGGTGATGCAGAGTTAGATGTGTGTGGAGCACCAGTTGAACCCACCTGATCCTCGAGTGGCTTGCAGGCAAGCTAGGTAAGAGGGGTGTGGTTAAGGGGAGCAGGGTTGTAAATATAGTACACATATGTCAAACTGGGAGCATGGGGAGGCAGCTAAACGTGCAGCAGTGGTCTATGGGCTGCTAGCAGAGCAAACATACCTTACCATGGGCTGGCAGGTGGGCAAGCAGCCTGTTGAGGTGCCAGGTGACTAGCAGAGCCCTCCTGATTCTACTGCAACAAGTGGAGCAGCTGGGCAGGTGTGCTGGGGTCTTGGGCAGAGTGAGCCTTGACCTGGAGCAGTGGGAAGCATAGAGATATAGGGGTCATCAGACTGGCCCTTTGGCTCTGGAGAAGGTGGCAAGCTGGCAAAGATAGCAGGGGCACTGTTCATGCAGGGCAGGCCCTGGAGTGGCCATCCTGAGTCATGTCAGAGGTGCAAAAGAGGTGGCAAGCACTGGCTGATTCTACCTGCTCTGGAGATACCTGTGGCAAAGAGGGTCAGGTGGGCAAGAGGTAAGGTGTCTCTCTCCAAGCAAGCCTGTCCCTGCAACAGGGGACAAGGCAGGAATGCTAGGGGAAGTGTAGGTGCTGGGTGAGGAGGTCTGGTGTTGGAATGCAGGCAGAGTGTGGTGCATGAAGGCTGGGGTCCATGTACTCTGGCCCAGGAGGCCTGGCTCCATCCTGGACAAGAGGTCATTGTGTCGGGTGGGGAGCGGGTGCAGGGGAGGCAGAGACCAGCCCAGGCTCCCAAGCGTGGCAGCAGCTGGTGGGCAAGAAGCTGTCTGAAGAATTAAGTGGCCGAATTGGCCTTGCCATAAAGCTGTGGACCGGGCAGGTGTGTTACAGGCTCATCGGGGATGTAGACAGGGGGTGGGCGCAGCCTAACAGCCTGGCCATGACCAGCACCAGCAGGTGGGCAGGGTGTACCTGCTGTGGGGCGGGTTGCTGTGGCAAAGACGATCTAGCCCTAGAGCAGCCTGTGGGGTGATGGGGTGGGCTGAGAAGTGGCACAGGGGATGCCAGCAGAGCTGTCTTGGAGCAAGTGAGGGCAGCTGTGAGCACATGGGGCGCTGGCTGAGACCACCTGGCCCTGGTGCAGTGGGCTTGTGGGAGGGGGCATGCTAGAGACTCACTGTGGGCCAGCATAGCCCAGCTGGGCCGGGAAGGGTTGGCATGTAGGTAAGGGTTGCTGGGGACACCAGCAGAACCTCAAGAGCCTGGAGTGGCATGCGGGGCAGGTTGGCTACAGATGCAACTCGTAGCGGATCAGCCATGAAGTGAACAAACTAGAAATCAAAGCACCAGGACATGACAGAGAATGAGCTCTGGGAAGCAGCCTGCTCACACTTCACAGGGAGACCCACACTCAACAGCTTCCCCACGTTCCCAGGCTTTTGCCCCCTTTAGAAGCTATCTAGGAGGCCCATGTCAGTATTCTAGCAGCTAAAATCCTCCCCTTGCACGCACCGGGATACCATGTAGGTGCTGGTTTTAATCACGACGACCCTGCTTCTCATTCAACTACCTACTTCTGGCCTGGCAAAGCAGTGAAGGACACCTGAAAACCTTGGGAACCTGCATCCATGTCAGAGACCCAGAAGAGGATCTAGGCTCCGAGTTTTAGATCGGTGCAGCTCAGGCCTTTGCAGTCACATGGCGACTGAATCAATGAACAGAAGATCTTCCTCTCTGTCTCTCCTCTGTGTATCTGCTTTCCAAATAAAAATAAAATGGAATTTTAAAAAGGACACTTATCCCAGACATTGAGCACAAGTGATACTAACTTTTTATTAAACAAGTAAAACACATTCACAACTTTTTGTACCCTTTAGCCACCAGAATTAGATCTCTGCAAGTATTCATTCGAATAACTTATGAAACCAGTCACAAACACACTCACAAACTGATAAGTGCTCTAGGCCACCAAAATTTTACCTTCACAAAGATTCATTGTTGGTGCAAATTAGCCTTTGACTAAACCAACTTGTGGATGCAAAATGAAACTGCTGTGTATCCCAAGCTCACGACCCTAGGATGTACCTGGGCCTTTGCCAAGGTTTTACTCCCTAGGTAGCCAAGGCTGAGAGAACCCAGAGTGCATCAATCATTTCTTTAGATGATATTAATATGTCACCAAGGAATGGAGCTCTGGAAGGGTAAAGAAAATATTAATGCTGCAAAGGGTTAGCTATATAAACTGGATGAAACACCAAGAATGTCCTCAGGTTTTAGGGCATCAGCTGCCACTCTGAATGATAACCCCCACCCAATCTACTGCTATCTTTCAGGGGGAATGAGTGAGAAAGAGGATAAGACAGCCACACTTGTTTGTCACAAGTGTTTTGAAACTCAGCAAAACAAAAACAGTGTAATTAGGACCATGAAAATGTATGAATGGGGGAACAAGAGTTGAAGAATGACTAACAGATAATTTAGTCTTTTTCTTATTTAAAGGCAGACTTTTTCATTCACTCTCCCACTTCCCATACGCCTGTAACAGCCACAGAACGAAAAATAAGTCAAATAATTTGCACACTGGTACCAAAACCACTGTCTGCTGCCTCCCAGCATGGGCAGTAGCTGCACACAGCATATTCACAGAAAGGAAACCCAGGCATTCTGATAGAGACACAGGAGTCCCAATGTCATCTGAACCACTGTCACACACACCGACAAAGGGCAGTGATGCCTTCCTGTGCTGTGTCAGGTGGCCATTCACTGCTTTTCTCCCATGCCTACTGTTCACAGAAAACAGTTCTTCTAAACACCTAATGCTTATTTTGTGACACAGAGAAAAAAAAAAAAAGAAAGAATAAGAAGACATAGTGAATTGTATCTTGGAGGAAATAGTGACTC
Organism: Ochotona curzoniae; assembly: GCF_017591425.1. Classification (NCBI taxonomy): domain Eukaryota; kingdom Metazoa; phylum Chordata; class Mammalia; order Lagomorpha; family Ochotonidae; genus Ochotona; species Ochotona curzoniae. Next base: position 150,571 of record NW_024465286.1, read on the forward strand.
CTGTTGTGATTTTCAGGGCAGAGAGCAGCACTTGGCATTGAGGCAAGAATTCTGGACATTCAGAGATTTATTCCCTGCCTTAATGCTCTCTGCTGAACCTGACTTATTCCCTCTACAACTCATGGGGACATTGAATCCCAATTGGGAGAACTTAAGGGAATGGGTGACAACATACCAGAAGCCATCAGGATAAATCAGTAGTGCTGCCTTCACAGCTCCTTCCTCAGGTTCTTCTAGAGAAGCCCCTTTGCGTGAGTCCCCGTGCACTCCCTTGGCTTGTCTACAAGGTCGCTGTGCCACCCCAGGCCTCTGCCAAGCACAACGCCAGCACCACATGCTGCCCCTCAACCTTGCAGCAAAACTCTGAGGAAAACAAGGCTGTTTGTTCTAACTGCTGGAGTCTGTGCTGGTCTGGTGTGAGCAACAAGAAAACTGCCCCAGACCCTTAGGAGGAGCTTCACTGAGGACTGAGCTGGGGGCTGGAGACACTGCTTCTCAACTCAAAAATAGATTCCTTTACATAAAGAAAAAAGAAATATGCCCAACATGAAGGTCAAACTGTCCCTGGGCACTCCCCCCTCCTCACTGCACAATGGGTTCCACTGTGAGTCCTAGTGTTCAAGGTCAGTGCTGCAGAGTGAGGACCCCAAGGTCCCCCTCCTGGCCCCCGCCCGCCCCGCGGCCTCAGGAGATGCTCTCACACACTCACCCTTCCCAGCTTCTCACCAGTCGGGTGTCCTGCACAGGCTCCTGCGGGGAGGGAGCTCACAGGGCAGCACTGGCTCAGCCACCTGCGCCTCTCCACCAGCACAACCAGCAAAGAGGCTATGGCGGCGCCCACAACAACCTCCTGCCTGCTGCCACAGGGCTTCCTGGGCGCGCCTGATTGGACCGCTCCCACATAGCTGAGCACGTCACAATGCGCAGCCAATCAGAATCACAAAGGGAGGAGGGGCAGTCAGGTAGGATTCTGGAGGGAGGGGGAGTGAGGGGCGGGGCTTCACCTCAGGCAGGAAGTGGCCTCCTCTCTTGCAGCTTGAGCCTTCCAACAGCAGGGGCCGCTGTCGCCTCTCACATCAGTCCACCTCCTGGCCTCTCCTTCCCTCTCTGCTTCATGTTCAATCTAGAAAATGAGAAATGTAGGACAAGAGTCTGCAGATACACGTCACTGAATGTTCAACAGAATCTGGGACTTTTCTTTATGTTTTTTTTTTTTTCCATTAGTTCATTTGACTTTGTAAAATACAGATCTGACCCGTCGAATTGGTCTAGTGGCTAAAGTTCTTGCCTTGAACACACCAGGATCCCATAGGGTTCCAGTTCTAATCCTGGAAGCCCGCGCTGCCTGCCCATCCAGCTCCCTGCTTGTGTCCTGGGACAGCAGAGGAGGACAGCCGAAAGCCTTGGATCTGGAGGAATTTTCTGGCTCCTGGCTTCGGATTGGCGCAGCTCCAGCTGATCTGGTCACTTCGGGAGTGAATCAAAGGACAGAGCACATTCCTCTCTCTCTGTCCTCCACTCTGTATATCTTATCTTGCAATGAAATTAAGTAAATTAAAAAAAAAATTTATAGGGCCCGGCGGTGTGGCCTAGCGACTAAAGTCCTCGCCTTGAACGTGCCAAGATCCCATATGGGCGCCGGTTCTAATCCCGGCAGCTCCACTTCCCATCCAGCTCTCTGCTTGTGGCCTGGGAAAGCAGTCAAGGACGGCCCAATACTTTGGGACCCTGCACCCACGTGGGAGACCAGGAAGAAGTTCCTGGATCCAGGCTTCAGATAGGCATAACATCGGCCATTGCGCTCACTTGGGCAGTGAATCATCGGATGGAAGATTTTCCTTTGTCTCTCCTCCTCTCTGTATATCTGACTTTGTAATTAAAATAAATAAATTTTTTAAAAATATAAAAATTTATAACTGAAGAATATTTGAAAATTGATAAAAATGAATCTATTCTGTTTCATTTCTCCATTGTTCATTTCCGTGTTAGTACTTTTTGTTTTCATATTGTTGCATATCTGTTTCTTATTATTACAGAGTAATTTGATGATATCTAATAATCTCCTGCCCAGAAATCTTGCTTGATTCTCTCATGATTTTATGTTTGGTTTTCCACAAAAGCACCATTAGTGTATATTGATAATTTTATTGCTTAAAACATGACCATTCTGCTACAATTTCCTTTCTGTGGTTAATTTTCTGATTACACATTCACAACAATGTATAACAGACAAAGCGAAGAGGGCTTTTCCTGATTCGATCAAACAAAAGAAAACCTGCAGTGACATATGTAATTCATATTATATTTCCTGTGTTATGTTGTGTTATGTGATGTTATGTATTTTTGTAACTTAGTTTCCACAATTTATGGTTTTTGGTTGCTGTTTTAAAACAAATTTTTAGGGATGTTTTAAAAAATTTTGTTGGAAAGTCAGATATACAAAGAGGATGAGAGACAGGAAGATCTTCCATCCGCTGATTCACTCCCCAAGCGATCACAAAGGCCAGTGCTGTGCCAGTCTGAAGCCAGGAGCTCAGAGCCTCCTCCAGGTCTCCCATAGGGGTAGAGGGGTCCAAGGCTTTGGACTGTCCTCAACTGCTCTTCCAGTCCACAAGCAGGGAACTGCATGGGAAGTAGGGCTGCTGGGATTAGAACTGGTGCCCAAATGCAATCCCAGCACATACAAGGCAAGGACTTGGGCCATTAGGCTATTACCCAGGCCCCTATTTTAATACATCTTACTCCTAAGTATTTCAGAAAATCCTCTCATAATCTGGTGAATGATTACAAGTTTTATGAAGGATGATGTTTAAATCTCAGAAATTGATTATTTGCAAGGCATTTCTTTCTTAGTGATTTTACTATTTTTTTAATTTTGATATTTACTTATTTATATATTTGTTGGAAAGACAGATTTACATAGAGAAGGAGAGACAGAAAAAAATCTTGTATCTGCTGGTTCCCTTCACAAGTGGATACATCAGCCAGAACCGAGTAGATCTGATGTCAAAATCCTCAACCAGGTATTGTATGTGTGCGCGGTCCCAAGACTAGGTACCACCGGACTGCTTTCCCAGGCCACAGGCAGGGAGCTGGATGAGAAGTGCAGCTTCTGGTTATGAACAGGCACCAATACAGGATCCCAGCACATATACAAGCCGAGGATTTACCACTGAGACATCATGCCAGACCCCTATTATTTGTTAATTTTGTTAATGGATTGCCACAATGGCTGGTTTTCACTAAATGTAACACAAACTTGAGACTATAAATGGATTCCCACCTACTGTGCTGGTTTATGTGACATGTTTTGTAATTCTTCCTGTCTGTCTCCTCATGTCTCGAGCCCTATATGCCTGTAGCTAGGCCTGGACTTGTATCTTGTTCCAGGGATTATGCAGTTTCAACACCTCACATGAATGCGACCTATATTCATCCTCACAGTTTGTCATTATAGAAATCTATCATTTGGGCCTGGCACGGTAGCCTAGTGGCTAAAAGTCCTTGCCTTACATGAGCCGGGATCCCATTTAGGCACTGATTTCTGTCCTGGTGGCCCCATTTCCCATCCAGCTCCCTGCTTGTGGCCTGGAAAGCAGTGGTGGATGGTACAAAGCCTTGGAAATCTTACCAGTGTGGAAAATCTGGAGGAAGTTCCTGGCTTCTGAGTTAGGATCAGCTCAGCTCTGGCTTTTGCAGCCACTTGGATATTCCTTGTGCCTACAGCATAAGCCAGCTGCCTGTACAGCGGTATTATTTACTCTGACCAATAATTAATAATCACACTGTGCTCCACCTACTTCTCACATCTCACTCCTTCCTTCACCCTCCTCTGTCTGAAGTTCCCTAGCTAGCTTTCCTCACTGAGAATCTGAGCGGCCACAACCACTTCTCCCCCTCCTCCTCCCTCTTCCTCTGCTTGAAACTGCAGTTTTTCCAAGGTTTAAGCATTTTCTTTTCTCTTTCATATACTTCACCCACCACTACCCCTAATCCAGAGGCATGCATATACAGGACAAGCTAAGTAACATCTACTGGCAAACAAAACAAAACAAAACACAATGTTAGTTGCCAAACTTGTACAGTAACTTGCTATAACAGAGCCCTCCAAAGGCAATGAATATTCAAGCAGAGATTTCTACACCTTAAATTTTGATTTAGGGCCTGGTGTGTTGGCCTAGCAGCTAAAGTTCTCGCCTAGAATGCACCGGGACACTTCTTGGGCATTAGTTCAAATCCAGGCAGCCCTGCTTCCCATCCAGCTCCCTGCTTGTGGCCTGGGAAAGCAGTCAAGGATGGCCCAAAGCATTGGGACCCACCACCTTTTTCCCTACGCCCGCTACTCTGGGGTGGAACCAGTCTGTCCCAGCCCTCTTGCATGGCACTCTGCCTGAGATGCAGGGCCAGACCCACACACCTGCCTACACTGCCTCCAACATTCCTGCCCTGTCACAGGCCTACTTGGAAGGAGACCCCTAACACTCAGTCTACCCTGATCTCTGCTCCACAGGTGGCTTGAAGACAGACAGAATCAGTCAGTTCTGCCTGCTCACCCTGCACCTCTAGCGCTCATCAGGATGGCACTCCAGGGTCAAGTCAGCATAGATGGAGCCACATCCCCCTAGCCTGCCTGCTGAGTGTTCCAGAGCTTCAAGGGCTAGGTCGATGATCTTCTCGCCTCTAGCCCTCCCACTATGACTGCTGACCAATAATCAATAATCACACTGTGCTCCACCTACTTCTCACATCTCACTCCTTCCTTCACCCTCCTCTGTCTGAAGTTCCCTAGCTAGCTTTCCTCACTGAGAATCTGAGCGGCTACAACCGCTTCTCCCCCTCCTCCTCCCTCTTCCTCTGCTTGAAACTGCAGTTTTTCCAAGGTTTAAGCATTTTCTTTTCTCTTTCGTATACTTCATCCACCACTACCCCTAATCCAGAGGCATGCATATACAGAGGACAAGCTAAGTAACCTAGGATGCTCACCTATCATCACATGGATCCAGAGAGGGGGAAATACTGCATTGTTGTGTAAACAATCCCCTGACAACCCCCTATGAAGCCCATGATAGGGAGGGATCACTCTCTTGGTCACGTGCTTCCATCGCTCTGGCACTCTGACTCTTGGTCTCCCCAATACCTGCTTGCTCTCTGGCTTCCTGCAGACAGACTCTGAGGACAGGTAGCCCCTGAGCATGACCCCTGTATGTCTGTATTCCTCAATTTTGTTCAGTTTGAGCGTGACACTAAAGATGTTAATTCTAAGGTGCTTTGTATTACTAATTTGTGTACTTTTAAGAGTTCCAGGAGAGATGAGGCCTAGCAGGAATGGAATGTAGGCAGAGAAGGCAAGGAAATGTGAATGTCTGCAGCCTTGTAAGTGTGTCCTGGCTGTTTGCTGTATGTCTCTTAGGATAACTTATATTGCTGGGGAATCTGGGACATAGGTCTTCAGATTAACAGACAGACTTCAGGGTAATGACCATTTCTGCCTCTCAGGGTTTTCATTCAGACTGGATTATCACATGGACTTGGCATTTGTTCTGCTGTTGCAGAACCAGATCAACTTGGATGGCAACCCCAGGGCCAAGCCCACCTGCCAGCCTCTAAAGGTACACGTGTTCTCAGCCAGCCACGGTCCTCACCACCACCACTGCCCCAGCACTCAACACCACTTGCGGCCTCACCAGGGCCTCAAAACCCTGCACTCCCAGCACAACTAGCCAGCCTGACCTGCCTCATAGCAGCTGCCCCAGGGCCAGGCACACTCGCTCAGCCACCTGCACACTCAGCAGATCATTGACCCACCTGCTGCTTCCCCTGTGCCAGTCGACAACTAGCACTCCCACCCTGCCCATTCCTACAAGGACAGGCTGGCTGAGGTGCCCACCCCGGGACTCTAGTCAGCACAGCCCATGGCAGTGGCCGCTGTTACAGAACAAAGGCAGTGTGGACAGTGCCCCGCTGCCCTTGACCACCAGCCACCCACTCCAGGGCCAGGCCAGATCACTAACACCAATAAATCCCTCATCCCTCTCCACTCCACATTCCCAGCCAGCCCACAAGCCACTCCAGGGCAAGGTTAACTTAGCTGGACCCTAGCTTGCTGCTCCAGGGCCAGACCTCTTCCATGGTCCTCCACCAGCCCCCAGACACACACCATTCACTCCAAGACTGGGGGCATGTCTGTGGGCCCCTCACGTGTAGCCTGCCCACTGCCCAGCGTCATGCTCCAGGACCAGGCTGAATTGTCCAGTGACACAGACACTACTTCACACCACCCACCTGACTGCCACTCCAGAGCCAGCTCTCTTCACCCTGTGCCTACCATGCATCTCCCACTTTCACCACACCTGCTACTCCAGGGCCAAGTTGGGGACTGGGTTCTTCTGGGGTAGATCCTGCTTCCACCCCCTACTCTGGAATCAGAGGCTGGAGTCTTCCAAGGCCCATGTTACTTCCCTCCATCCTCTGCCCCTCCTATTCCCCAACAACCATCTAGCACTCTGGGTTATGGTTTTCTAGCGGTGGGTCCAGTTTCCCTATGGGTAGTTTCCTCTGCTTGTGTTCCATCGCCTGTGCCTTTGCTGTCTCTAAGCATGGCTGGATGTGGAGACTCATCACCCTTACTCTGTTGATGCTTGCAAGATTGACTCCTGGTGCCATTTCTGTGTGATTTCACCCCAAAGCTGCCTGTGATCCAGCACAGGGTTTGACCCAGGACCAGCTGCACACTCCTCTCTGCCTGTCTCAGGCCATGTTGGTGGGCACCTGCACCTTCCTGGAGGTCACAGTACAGGGAACAAGGGACCCTCCACTGAAGGCATGGCAGACTGATTGATTTAAAAGGCATGACAACAAAGGGAAAGAGATCTTCCATCAGCTGATTTATCAACTGTTTCAAAAACTCGGCAGTATTACAGCGATGTATTGAGGCCATTAACATCATCAACAAAGAGAGTGGTTGCAAAAAGCCTGAGTCAAGAAAGAGATCAAATGATATGTTAAGATTACAGGGGATCTTAATGGTGAAATAAACAACATCAAAGTGATTGACAGTAAAGATCCTGAATTAAAATAACCAGCTTGGACCCAGCACAACAGCCTAGTGGCTAAATCCTAGCCTGGCAGGCCTGGGATTCAATATGGGTGCCAGTTTGTGTGTCAGCAGCTCTACATACCTTCCAGCTACCTGCTTGTGGTCAGAGAAATTTTAGTGTTTGGGAAAAAGCTTTGAAACTCTGCACGCATGTGGGTGACCTGAAAGAGGCTCCTGGCTCCTGGTTCCTAGCTTCTGATTGAGACACTGCACCAACAGGGGAGTAGAAGAAAAGGCTCCTGGCTTTTCTTTTTCATTGTGGTCACTTGGAGAGGGAACCAGGGGACAGAAGGTCTTTTTCTCAGATATAGAGAGAGGAGGAGACAGAGAATAAGATCTTCTGTCTGCTGGTTCATTCCACAATTGACCACAATGGCTGGAGCAGAGCTGATCTGAAGCCAAGAGCCAATTTTTAGTGGCAAGTGAGATATACAGAGAGAGAGAGAAAGAGAGACACACAGAGAGAGAGAAAAGAATTTTCTGCTCACTATTTCACTCCTCTAGCAGCCGCAATGGCCGAAGCTGAGCTGATCCAAAGCCAGGAACCAGAAACTGCTTCCTGGTCTCCATGGGGGTTCAACATTGCAAGGCTCTGTGCCATCCTTGACTGCTTCCCAAGGCCATAAGCAGGAAACTTATTGTGAAATCCAGCAGACAAAACATAAACCGACACCCACATGGAATTATGGCACATGCAAGTCAAGTACTTTAGCCACTAAGCCACCATGCTGAGTCCTAAACAGTAATCTTGAAGGAAAATGAAAATGAATTGAGGAAGCACACAAGGAAATGGTCCACTATGAGTTAGAGTCAGAGAGTGCCCTGAATGCACTGGGGGAGAGCTCAGCTCCATCTGCCCACCCAGATAGAGACCAGAAGATTTTACTCCAGCAGTTCTCAAATATTCCATCACCATGAAAAATTAAAAAAAAAACAACAATAAATACAAATCCCCACTTCCTTTCAGATTATCAAGATCTGACATGTGATTCTAACAGTTTTAGAAAGTAGAAAAACAAATGATAAAGAAAATATCACTTATTTTCTCTCCTCTCACCCATTGTGGTGGAATTCTGCTACCCTGGTTCATGCTGATGCCTACAACACTGCCATCCCACATCAGAGCACTGGTTTGAGTCCTGGCTGCTCCACTTCCCATTCCAGCTCTGATAATTCTCCTGGGAAATGTCCCTGCCACCACGTTGGAGACCTGCATGAAACACCTGGTTGCTAGCTTTAGCCTAGCCTAACCACGACTGTCCTCGTCAACCAGCTGATGGAAGATCTCTTTCCCTCTGTTACCATGCCTTTCAAATCAATCTATCTGCCATGCCTTCAGTGGAGGATCCCTTGTTGCCAGTACTGTGACCTCCAGGAAGGTGCAGATGCTGACCAGCATGGCCTGAGGTAGCCCTGGGTCAAACCCTGCAATGGGTCACAGCAGGCTGTGGGATGAAGTCACACAGGAAATGAAACCAGGAGTCCATCTTGCAAGCATCGCCAGAGTAAGGGTGATGAGTCACCACATCCAGCCATGTATAGAGGCAGCAAAGGCAGGGGCCACACAGAAAAACAAAGGCCACTACACACAGGGAAGGTAGAACCACTTTTTAAGATGATAGCTCTGATGTCCAGGTGTTGGGGTAGAAAGGAAGGGGAAGGGGAGGGGAGGGAAACAGCAGGACCCCTGGAATACTCCAAACCCTGACCTGGTGGGGGGCAGGGGGTAGATGGAAGCAGGATCTACTCCCAGCAGAACCCAGTCCCCAACTTGGCCCTGCAATGGTAGGAATGTGGGAGATGCATTGTGGGTGCATGGAAAACAGACCTGGCTCTGGAGCTGCACGCAGGCGAGCAGCCTGATGCAAACACCATGTCACTGGCCAAGCCTGCCTGCTCCTGATGCAGCAGGCAAGGTGCTGGGAGGACTACAGTTGCAGGGACCCTGGCTGTGCCCCCAATCCTGGAACAGATATAGTGGGTGCTGGGGGTTCTTTAAGCACCCAAGGGACAGGTCTGGCCATAGAAAAGAGGCCTGGGCACAGCTAAGTCCACTTGGCCCTGCAGTCGCTTACAGGTAGGCTGGGAACTTAGGGTGGGGAGGGATGGGGGATTTATTGGTGTGAGTGAGCTGGCCTGGCCCTGAAGTGCATGGCTGGCAGTTGAGACCAGAAGAGGCACTGCCCAAATCAGCCTGGTTCTGGAACAGCTGCCGTGCCGATGGATCAGGAAGGTTAGAGTCCCGGGGTCAACATTGCAGTTGGCCTGTCCTTGTAGCAATGGTGAGGTGGACATGCGAGATCTACAGTTGGCACAGAGAAAGTGGCAGGTGTGCCAGAGCCCAAGCTCGCCTGACCCTGAGGCAGCGAGAAGGGAGGAAGTGCTGAATGACTAGATCTGTAGGGGTGCCAGGCTTGGGACCCTGGAGGTACATCAGGCGGTGTTGTGTGCTGGGGGAACAAGGCTGGCTGAGCACACCTGGCCCTGGAGTGGATGGTAGGCAGATGGGGCCCAGGGATGACATCCAAGTTGGCCTAGTTCAGCAGCACACGCAGGCCAGCAGGGTAGTTGTGTTGGATGTGTGGGGATTCTGGAAGAGCTACCATGGTTCTGGAGCAGGTGGTGGAGGTCAGCCAGGACAGGGGTGCTGGGGAGCTGGCCTGTCCTGGGAGGGGCATCATGGGGGCTTGCTAGAGGTAGTGACAGGAGTGCTGGAGGCACGGTGGGCACAAGGCAAGCAGGGCTCACACTAGAGCATGGTCCCTGGGGAATGGGGTGCTTGTACACTGGCTAAGCTGACCTGTCCTGGCACTGGAGCAGTGGGCATGGTGGCAGGGCTGGCAGTCAGAAGCGCAGGATGCCAAGAAAGAAGTAGCATAGTGTTCCTGGTTTGAAAGCAGCTGGTGGATCAATGACTGTCAGAGGGAGCGGGTTGCTGGCTGAGCCAGCCTGCCCCTCGAGTTGTGGATGGGGCAGACAGGACAGGCATGTGTGGGTTTCATGGAATGGTGGCCAAGCCTCTCAAACCCTGGAGGGTTTGATAAGCAGGCTGCGGCATGGGAAGTTCCGCCTAGGACCATCTACCTGGCATTGGCAAAGCAGAGCAGTGGGTAGTTGTGTTGTGGCACATGTTGCTCTGGCCAAGCTGGTCCATCCCTGGAGAGACAGGCAGAGCACCTGGAGGAGCCTGAGGGAGGCGTGACAGGCAGGCTACAAGCATAGGCTTTGCCAGCTCTGAAGATCTGTGTTTGCTGCAGCAGCCAAGGTGGGAATACAAGAGGTGCTGAGGGCCCAGGGAGAGTAAGCCTATTAGAGGAGCAAGATGGAGAGCAGGGGTGGCAAGATCCCTGGCAGAAACAGCCTAGAGCTGGCACCTCCTGCAGTGTTACAGCCCACCCATGGCACTCTCCTGTGGATGTCCAACTCACCTGGTTCCGAAGGCTGTATAACTCACTCTTTCCACAAAAATACATCTAACTTTCACATTGATGTCATTCTCTGAAAGACAGAAGAGCTGAGCCAGGCTAGTTGCTTTGTTTATCTGCCTCCTTCATAAACTTTGCTGTTTAGCAAACAGGCTGGGGACACAGGGTCATGGGCAGAAGGGGCCTGGCTCTGGGCTGCTCTTCTTGAAAAGAGGCTCTGGCTGCAGACATCCACCTTTCCCTGGATTCTCTGCCCACATACCATTACTGCTAGGCCTCAGCTTTGCTGGAACTCCTGAAAGTACAAATTAGAAATACAGGGTATGCTAGAATTAGCATCCTCACTGTCCCACCCAAACTGTGAACAGAGGGTGAGGAATACATACAGGGGCCATGCACAGGGGCTGCCTGTCCTCAGAGTCTGTCTGCAGGAAGCCAGAAAGCAGGTAGTGGGGAGACCAAGAGTCAGAGTGCCAAAGAGATGGAAGCACTTGACCAGAGAGCGAGTCCTAACTATGAGGGGCCATTGTGGGGGCTTGTGAAGGGCATGGTTACACAACAATGCAATATCTCCCCTCTTAGGTTCCAGGTGATGATAGGTGAGCATCATAGGTGGGCAGAAGGGAACATCTAGGTGGTGGGGTGAGGTGGTGTGGCTTTTAAGTTTTTGCCCCTGAACTAGCTCCTACCCCACAGCACTGGGAGAAGGAAGACACATGCCTCACCATTTTAATTCTGGAAGAGGTGGTAGACATTACTGCCCATTACTTTGAATAAGTTTCTTTCTCTCTGCCCTTGGGGTGACTCATGTGAACCCCTCCCTGAGTTGGTGCTGTATGGACACAATTTCTACCATTACCTCAAGTCTATACTCCCTTGGAGCCCCTCCTGCTGCTAGCAGAGGCTACCTTCTCCCTGCTTCTTAAATAAACTCTGCTTTGCTAACTAGAGTTGTCTACATGAATATTTTTGACGAGACAAGAAATGCTTTTTTCGATTTCCTTCCACACTAGTCCGCTTTGCCCTGCAGGAGCGAGAAGGCTATGGGGGTGGGCAGGCTAGAAATAGTGTTGGGGGGCCCAAGCCCTTCTGGCCCAGGAGGAGCTTCCAGGCAGGCCAGGGGTGTGGAAGATGACACTGGAGGGTCAGGTGAGGTGGCAGAGTGGGCATGATTTGGGGCAAGGGACTCAGGGCGTGCAGGCTGGGGCTGCAGGGACACTGGCAGAAGGGGCCTAGCCCTGGAGCGGCTGGCAAGCACACTGCCTGCTGAGGGAGCAGGATCACTGGCTGTCCTTTTTTTCCTTCACCTCCGTGCAATTAGGTCTGGCCCTAAAATGGAAGACTACAGTGCTTCATGAACAGGGACACCAACCAGGATGTCTTGGCTATGAAGCAGATGGCAGGTAGAGAGGGAAATCATAGTGCACCTGCCTGTCCAGCTTGTCCCTGGAATTGCAGCCAGTGGGTGCCTTAGGCTCTGGCCTTACTGTCATGACCCATTGGCTCTGGAATGCACGGTGTGTGTACTGGGGGCACATGTGGATACCGACCAAGCAGCATGTGGGGCTGAGCGAACTGTGAGCAAGGGCTGAGGGTTGCACTGGCCTAGGTGGCTTGCATGATGTGGCCCTGGAGCAGATGGAATGCATGCTCAGGGCTGTGAAGTGCTGTCTGAACAGGCCTGGCCCTAGATCAGCAGTAGAGGGCAATGGTGAGGCAGGGTTAGATGTGTGTGGAGCACCAGTTGAGCCCACCTGATCCTGGAGTGGCTTGCAGGCAAGCTAGGAAAGAGGGGTGTGGTTAAGGGGAGCAGGGTTGTAAGTGTAGTACACATATGTCAAACTGGGACATGGAGATGCAGCTAAACGTGCAGCAGTGGTCTATGGGCTGCCTAGCAGAGCAAATCTACCTTAGCATGGGCTGGCAGGTGGGCAAGGAGCCTGTTGAGGTGCCAGGTGACTGGCAGAGCCCACCTGGTTCTACAGCAGCAAGTGGAGCAGCTGGGCAGGTGCGCTGGGGTCTTGGGACGAGTGGGCCTGGACCTGGAGCAGTGGGAAACATAGAGATATAGGGGTCATCAGACTGGCCGTTTTGGCTCTGGAGAAGGTAGCAAGCTGACAAAGGGAGCAGGGGCACTGTTCATGCTGGGCAGGCCCTAAAGTGGCCATCCTGGGTCAGGTCAGAGGTGCAAAAGAGGTGGCAAGCACTGCCTGATTCCACCTGCCCTTGAGATACCTGTGGCAAGGAGGGTCAGGTGGGCTAGAGATAAGGTGTCTCTCTCCAAGCAAGCCTGTCCCTGCAACAGGGGACAAGGCAGGAATGCTAAGGGAAGTGTAGGTGCTGGGTGAGGGGGTCTGGTGTTGGAATGCAGGCAGAGTGTGGTGCATGAAGGCTGGGGTCCATGTACTCTGGCCCAGGAGGCCTGGCTCCATCCTGGACAAGAGGTCATTGTGTCGGGTGGGGTGTGGGTGCAGGGGAGGCAGAGACCAGCCCAGCCTACCAAGCGTGGCAGCAGCTGGTGGGCAAGAGGCTGTCTGAAGAAGTAGGTGGACGAATTGGCCTGGCGATAAAGCTGTGGGTCAGGCAGGTGTGCTACAGGCACACTGGGGATGTAGACAGGGGGTGGGTGCAGCCTAACAGCCTGACCATGACCAGCACCAGCAGGTTGGCAGGGTGTACCTGCTCTGGTGCGGGTTGCTGTAGCAAAGACGATCTAGAAGTAGAGCGCCCTGTGGGGTGACAGGGTAGCCTGAGAAGTGGCACAGGGGATGCCAGCAGAGCTGTTTTGGAGCCGGCAAGGGCAGCTGTGAGCACATGGAGTGCAGGCTGAGACCACCTGGCCCTGGTGCAGTGGGCTTGTGGGAGGGGGCATGCTAGAGGCTTGCTGTGGGCCAGCATAGCCAAGCTGGGCTTGGAAGGGCTGGCATGCTGGTTAGGGTTGTTGGGGATGCCAGCAGACATCATAAGCCTGGAGTGGCATGCGGGGCGGGCTGGCTACACATGCAGCTCACAGTGGCTCAGCAGACAGGCCTGCATGAAGTGAGCAAACTGAAAATCAAAGCACCAGGACATGACAGAGAATGAGCTCTGGGAAGCAGCCTGCTTACACTTCACAGGGAGATCCACACTCAGCAGCTTCCCCATGTTCCTAGGCCATGGAGATCACTCTCACTGAGGACACAGTGCCCAGGGAGACTTACTGTATTGACTGAGAGTCCAAGCAGCCAGAAATGTGCCAGTGTGGACCTGGGAACGCCTCACAGCCTGCAGTGTCTCCTCCAGCATCTTAGCTCTCAACTGCAACCACAAATTTAACACCAACTTAATGCTGTGGGCTCTGTGATTCTCTTTAACACCAGCTGTGTTATGTTTGCTCAATACCAATTTACTGCCAACAACTAATCACAACAGAATTCAATTATTTCATCATCTACAAGTAATAGAGGCCTCAGAGTCAAGGCTCACTATCTATACAAGATGCCCGTTAATGTTAGCGGACCGCAGGTGTCAACTCTTTCTGATATTTTTGTCACGTTTAAAAAGCTGGGCCCGGTGCCATGGCCTAGCGACTAAAGTCCTCGCCTTGAACGCGCTGGGATCCTATATGGGCACCGGTTCGAATCTCGGCTGCTCCACTTCCCATCCAGCTCCCTGCTTGTGGCCAGGGAAAACAGTTGAGGATGGCCCAATGCTTCGGGACCCTGCACACATGTGGGAGACTCGGAAGACATTCCTGAATCCTGGTTTAGATCGGCACAGTACCGGCCATTGCGCTCAATTGGGGAGTGAATCATCAGACGGAAGATCTTCCTGTCTGTCTCTTCCCTCCTTCTCTCTGTATATCTGACTTGGTGATAAAAATAAATAAATCTTTAAAAAAAGAAACAAAGCTATCTAGGGGTCCCACGTGAGTACCCTAGCAGCTAAAACCCTCCTCTTGCATGGGTCAGGATACCATGTAGGTGCCGGTTTTAATTCCGACGACCCTGCTTCCCATTCAACTCCCTGCCTCTGGCCTGGGAAAGCAGTGGAGGACAGGCCAAAGCCTTGGGAACCTGCACCCATGTGGGAGATCCAGAGGATCTTGGCTCCTGGCTTTGGATCAGCGTTGCACAGGCATTTGCAGTCATGTCAGAACTGAATC
>NW_024465287.1:0-2276 GCF_017591425.1 Ochotona curzoniae
TATCATTGTTTCCACACTAATATAATCATTTTTCCCTGTATCTGGGGTTAGGGGAGTAGCAAAGGGAAAAGCCCCACCCAACTTCCCACCCATCCCCGATCCCCAACCTGAGGCGCGCTCCAAGGGTCCAGCTCAAACAGTTTTGATAGTTCATCAGTTCTCCAAGTTACCTTTTCTCCATTTGACTATTTCCTTTGCTGTACAGATCTTTTTACTTTAATAATGTTCTATTTGCTTATATTTAGCTTTGTCACAAGATTTTAAAGCGAGAGTCCAGAGACATAATAGCATTCTCTTGTGGTTTTGATGTGGTTTGATCCCTTCCAAAATTGTGTTAGAGTTTGTGGTCTCTAACGTAAGCAGATCCTATAGGAGATGTTTGAGCCATGAGAACTCTACTCTCCTGAAGTGACTGATGTAATTTTGTGGGACTCAGTTAATTCTAGAGAAAGACATGAATTCTCATTCTCATATAACTAGACTGAATCCTACAAGAGCAGGTTGTTATAGATCAGATCCATATATATGTTTTCTCTTTTTCTGTGTGTGTGTGCCTACTTAATTGTTCTGTTTTTCTGCCTGGCTATAATGAAATACAAGACTTTCACAAGTTGAGACTGCTGTAGGAGAGCGGACACAAAAATATGGTGGCAGGCTTAATTTTTGTCTCACAGGAAAGAAGACTTTGTATGCGGACAAAATTTAGTTTCAAAGCAAGATTTATCTGAAGAGAAGAGAGAAGTGACTCCAGTTCTAATGACGGGAGAAGGTTCCAAGGGAGGAAGGGCCTGTGTGCAGGAGGTGCTTATTAAACCACATTTCAAAGGAGTTTCTCCAAAAACAAAGGAAAAATTCTGGTTTACACAGTACCTGGCTCTGAGACAAAACTCTCAGACAGGCGTTAATGGTTAACTTCCTCAGTCCCTGTCTAGTGATATTCAGACAGCACCTCCTCTAGATTGGCCTGGAGATGGAATTAGGCAGGCCGCTTTAGGTGCTGAGTTGATTTGTTAATTCTGCCCCTGTCTCTTGGGAGAAATGTATACAGACATAAAATTAAGACATGATGCAGAAATACAATTTTTATGTTTTAGAAAAAAAAAAACTTGGGGACCAGGAAAATCCTGCTGCTTACTATCCTGTCTGACTCCTCACACAGGACAGCACAATATTTGATTTCTACCCTCTAAGACCAAGAACTAAATACATTTGTTTCCCCTAAAATTATTCAGTCACAGATACTCTGTTAAGTAGACAGTAATAGATTAATAGTCCCATGTCCATTGCAGCACTACGCACTTACAAAAGTGTCTTGAACTTGGTGGAACTTATGCTAGGAAATTAAGTTTATGGCTTTTTAGTTTTGTCATTTATTTCTGCTTTTCTAGTAAACAACTCAAGTCCCCTGATAGTTCAGTAAAGACCTATAAATAAATTTAGCAGTTAATAATACTGCCTAAACTTGTGATGCTATGCCCTGACTCACTCCTACTTAAGAGCAGCCTGCTCAGTTGCCACAACAATGTTGGAAATCAGTCTCCAAGGCTACTATTATTACAATACAATACTTACGATAAAAACTGCAAAAAGTCATCAATTATGTTAGCACATAGAAGCATAAAAGATAAACTACAGAACTCAAAATTTGTCTTATAATAACGTAAAAATTTATAAATATATATGTATCAATACTAGAAAAATTGGAATATATCAGATACAAATATCCTTGCTTTTCATAAAAGCCTACAAGGATCTAATATTCCTATAGTTTTTTTAAATAAAAATCTAATAAGCAATGATAATTGATGGCACATTGTAGTAATAGAAAAAGGCTCAGTTTCTATAGGGAAGAGTTATTGTTGCTGTCAGTTATGGAGACCAGAAATACCTTCTATAACCTTTACTCTCTTCTCCGTGGGTAGTAGAACTACTCAGGGTAATATTTACCCCTTGTCTTTTCAATCTAAAATTTAGGGATATAAGATCTTGTAACTCATATGGAAAACTGTCTACCATATCCCAGAATTGGGGCACCAGTCTGTACCATTGCCACTGACTGGATTTTCACCCACTTCTCTGTTGGTTTCCCTTGAAATTTGGTTTCTTCCCAGTCTAAGGGTCTGTAGTGTGATGGTGTCACACAGTAGCAGGAGCAGATAAACAGCTGATACGCTACAGAGCACTGTTACTGCTAAGGTGCCATGTTTTGCAGGCTAAGTGGATTAAATACAATTTTCATTTGAGACATTGTCAATGTAAGCTGAGTTCATCAGGAC
>NW_024465288.1:0-7639 GCF_017591425.1 Ochotona curzoniae
TGTCACGCCCACGCTCCTATCGACCCGCAATAAGAGGCAGACGCGAGTGAAGTCTTCCGCGGTAGTCTTTATTGTGCACACCAAGATGATGAAGAGGAAGGCCCCGACCCAGCTCGTGCTCTCGCTCTTATCGGGGATGGCTCCGCCCAAGTGGCGGCTTATTGGTGAGCCTCTAGACCACGCGCCAATCCTGCAGTTTGGATAGGGCAAGAGGCCTGTGCACGCGCTGATCACGCCGCTGTTCACGCGTCAGCCCTCAGCGCATGTGCAAGCGCCTGCGCAATACTCTCCAATGTACGTGACAGGAGCTACTCCTGCTGACGTGTTTATTTCCGCCAGGCGCCATCTTTAGGCCACCGTGTGTGGCAATCAACATCACCGCGTGTGGCAATCAACATCTCCCCCTTTCTTCTTTACAAAAAGAGCCTGTCTTAGGTTGTGGCTTGGGATACTCTTTACCCGTCTAGGGAGATCATTGTCAGATACCAATGGCCTCCTGTCTTAGGTGGAGACATCCTAGCCATCTTACCCGTCATTGGCAGCAGTTTGTAGAGAAAGTTGGCAAAGGTCAAGCTGCTGACATGGGTCACCCTTCCGCGTGCAATGGGCAATCCCAGCGGAGTGCAAGGGCTGACCCTGAATGAATAAGGGTTGTGTGCACACCCAACTCGGTGCAATGCCGTGACGGCTCGAGGTGCTAGGGCTGTGCATTGGATCTTATTCATTATTGAGCATGGTTAACCAAGCCTGGGGGGAGGCACCCTCTTGAAGGGCTAGAAGGGCCTGGCGGATAATCACACGATCTTGAGCAGCCCTCTGTCTTATGCGATAGAGGCAAAAAAGGGCAAGCGCCAACCCGCCGCATAAGAGTGAGAGCAAGACCCCCACTCCCGCCCATTCCTTTATAGAGGCCGCAGCGGTTTTGATCCAGTCTGTCATGGAGTGTGCTATTGAAGGATCGACTCTGGTGGAATTAATCTGCACGATCGCGATCCTTAGATCTTGTTGAAGCTCGTCGAACTCTTTGGTCCAATTTCCTAAAAGATAACTAGACAGTTGTCTGGACAAATTAGCAGCATGTGAGCCATTAACAAAAGGAACCGATGTCACACATAGGCCAGGAAGACGCCATTGACAGCCTAATTGTGCTACTTCCCACAGGGTGTCGACCTGGTCCTGAACCAGATCGACTCTCTGATTCAAGACCATCAGGCCCCCTTTTAGGTGGCTATTAATGTGGGCCTGATTTTGTAAGGCTTGGGCTGTAGCAGCAGAAATGTTATTTAAGGCAGTGGCCGTCTGTACAGTGGTGGAAAGGGCCACGGCCGCCGTGGCGGAGGCTGCAAGAGCTACGGTAATAGCGGCTATCAGAGCAGCCGTTATCCCAAAATCCCTCTTCTGGCGATATAGGGTCAGAGCAGTGGGGGTGTCCACGGGCCAGGGAAGCCATCTCGGGATGTGCATCACAACAGCTCCATCCCAGTCATCAGTGGCATTCCAGCATTGTGCCAATTTGCACCATTTCTCAGAACAATTCAAAGATGACACTGGTTGGCCTGTAGATTTAAACAGCAGGAACAAAAACGGAGGAATCACACAAACTGGAGTGGAAACAAAACTCTCTGTCCTAAATTCTTTGGTAACATTTAACGAGGTCTCAAAAGGTTCCGTAAAATTCCAGGTAACATTGGCAAGCATTATCTTGCCTCCTCTCAACATTGAAAATGGTTGCAAATCTGTACAGGATCCATTAATTCCACAAAGAAGCCACTGATGCCAGGGATTCACAAAAATAGATTGTACTGGATTTTGATATGTATAATTAAGGCCACTATAGGAGTTATTGCGCCAGGTACCCATAGCAGGAGAAAAGGTATATTGGCCTCGTCTGGCCCACATAACCATGGGGGACTGACAGGAGGTCCATGGTTTCAAAGTTTTGATGAATAGGGCGTGGAACAACGGGGCATCCATTTTGGCTGTGATGGAATCGTCAGATTTCTATTAAGATGGCGGAGTGGCATAGCCCCGAAAATTATGGTGGCATTGGCAAAAGGAGCGGCCTCAGTAGATGGCGACTGTGTGGACAACAAAGTTTGCCTAAGCCATTGATCTAGCTTCTGTGTCCAGGTTAACTCTGGCTGATCTACCCACGCAGCTGCCTGTGGAGAAAAAGTAACACAAGAATAATCCTCGCTGGCAGAGCCACTCCAAAACTGAAAACACAGGGAGCCACTCAGATCCAAATTATAGCTTGTAACATTGGCCTCTTCCATATCCATAGGCAAATATGGCAAATCAAGGGTCTCATTTGTGGTAAAAAAGCGAGGAAACACAGCCGCTGTATGGGTGACCGGCAGGGGCCGTGGAAAGGCAGTTAGAATGCCCCAACGATGCTCAGTCATGGCTAAGCTGGATAGAAGCAGCACCCCAACTAGCACTAACAGGGTATTACCCCGAAAGGGATTCACGATTCTCATTCTCAGCGGCGTCCTCTTCGTCCTCTTGCGAAGGCGCTGCTTCAATCGGGCCTGGACAGCTGCGGGTCAATCGTGACGGAACCCAAATCGGGACTGGAGCATCCTGTGGAAACACACAAATAGCTCCTCGAGCTTGTCTTATTACCGGGTCTGGACCTTTCCATTTAGTTTCTAATACATCCTTCCATTTGACCCATGACTGTTCTTTAGTAGAAGGAAGGGAATGCCGATCGGCGGCGCTCAGGCCTTTCTCATCTAGTTGTAAAAAATTAATGGTAAAAAGGGCCAGGGCCAAAATGGCCCGAGGGCTATGGCTAGTGAGGCCAAATGAGTCCCAGGCGGTTCTCTGTTTTTGTATGTATTCTTTAATGGTGCGATGAGCGCGTTCAATTATTCCTTGTCCTTGTGGATTATATGGGATACCAGTAATTAATTTCACACCCATCTGTTTGCAAAAGGCATGAAATTTCACCGAGTATAGGCAGGGCCATTATCAGTTTTGAGACATTCAGGTTTACCCCACGCGGCCCATGCTTCTAGGCAATGTTGGATTACATGAACAGCCTTTTCCCCAGTTAGTACTGATGCAAAAAGTATGCCTGAAAAGGAATCAACAGATACATGTACAAATTGATTTTTCCCAAAGGAGGGGACGTGTGTCACGTCCATCTGCCATAGTTGATTAGGCCTCAATCCTCTGGGGTTAACCCCTTCATGCGGAACAGGCCTAAATTCGCAGCAGGCAGGACAATCAAGAACAATCTGGCGTGCCTCTTTTCTAGTAATCCCAAATCGAAGTCTAAGGGTCTGGGCTGAAACATGAAACTGTGAATGGAATTGGCGGGCCTTCTCCTCTGAGGAAGGTGGAGACACGAGCATCATCATAACCTGAGTCCTGGTGGCGGCGTCTGCAAGAGCATTTCCTCTAGTTAGTGGTCCCGGTAGGCCTGAATGGGCTCGAATATGGGTTATATAAAAGGGGTGGTTTCTATGCCAAATGGCCTGTTGAATTTGTTTAAAAAGATCTGCCACCGGGCCGGACTCTGAAATAAAGCCAGCGGCCTCTAAAACATTCACCGCATTCACCACATATAGGGAATCAGAAACAATATTCAAGGGCTCTGAAAAGGTTTGTAAGGCAAGAAGCACCATATGACATTCCACTCTCTGAGGAGAGACTGTTGAAAAGGACTTGGTTATTATCCTCTCTTCAGCAACCAGGGCTCCAGCTCCTGTCGAGGAGCCGTCAGTGAAAACTGTCAAAGCACCAGTAAGAGGATGAGAGCTGGTTTTCTCTGGAAAAACCACAGGATGTCGCTGTAAAAATTGTAATAATGGGTGTTTTGGAAGATGATTATCAAAAACTCCTTGATAGGTAAACATTAAGATGGACCACTCATTGCTACACCCACTCAGCACTTGTAATTGTTGAACAGTATAGGGAACTACTACGCGGTCTGGATAGCGCCCAAAATGACACAAAGCTAATTTTAACCCCTTAAGTACTATGGACGCGACCGCAGATGGATACCATTGAATAGACTTAATCTGAGAAATCTGAGAATGAATCCAAAGCAATGGGCCTTGTTGCCATAACACAGCAGTGGGGAAAATCTCTGTAGCTAACACACATAATTCAAAAGGCTGATCTTGATCTAGGCGAACTAATTGAGCCTTCTCTATGGCCTCTTGAACTTTCACTAAGACCTGTTGTGCCTCAGGTGTGAGTGTTCGTCGGGAGGCAAGATCAGAATCGCCTTCAAGTAGGGCGAACAGGGGCTTTAACTCCTGAGAAGAGATCTTGAGGAAGGGTCGTAACCAATTAATATCCCCCGCTAATTTTTGAAAATCATTCAGTGTTCGCAAATGAGAAATTTTAAGACTTATCTTTTGAGGCCTAACATATGTTTCTGTGATTAAAGATCCTAAAAAGGCTTTTACCTGCTGCATTTGAACCTTCTCGGCTGAAACTATAAGGCCATAATTCTGTAGAGCCCGCTTCAAATCAACATAAATCTGTAATAACTGGTCTTGTTTTTGGGCACAAATTAGAATATCGTCCATATAATGGACAATACGAGCTGTTGGAAACCGGTCTCGTACCGGCTGTAACACTTGGGCAACATAAAGCTGACACATGGTGGGGCTATTAGCCATTCCCTGAGGCAATACTTTCCATTGATAACGCTTATTCCGGCTCTTCATGATTAACAGAGGGAATAGTAAAAGCAAACCTCTCCCTATCTTGTAATGCTAATGGTATAGAAAAAAAGCAATCTTTTAAATCAATCACTAATAACGGCCAGTGTTTAGGGAGGGATGACAAAACTGGGAGGCCCCTTTGAACGGGACCAAAACATTGCATCTGTGCATTTACAGCTCTTAAATCATGCAAAAGGCGCCACTTTCCTGATTTCTTTTTGATAACAAAGATAGGAGTATTCCAAGGAGAAACAGAGGGCTCTAAATGTCCCAAATGTAATTGTTCCTGAACTAATTGTTGAGCAGCTTGGCATTTCTCAAATGATAGCGGCCATTGGGGAACCCAAACCGGTTCGGCTGTTTTCCAAGGTATGGGCAGCTGCATACCAATGGCTGCTATTAAAAACCCAGGGGGGTGCTGAAGGTGCCGGAGTTGTGGGTGCCTCTTGGCTCCGCCCATTGCGGGAGGAGGGGCCACAACGTCCCTCCTGGCCCTCGCGTTCCCTGGAGTCTTTCTCACCTCTCCTTTTTCTATTATAATCTTTTCTTGATCTACGCTCTTCCTCTGAGTCTAAAGATTCTGTATCTGAGGAAGAGGGAGCTACTTTTAACTTCTCTAACTCCGATATCGGGTAAAGGGAAGATTTTTTCTCTTGACTATGGCCATTTTTATCGTTTTTCTCATTTTTCTTGACTCCCTTTTCTTGTTTAAGCTTGGTACCAACTCTCTCCTCCCGCTCTGTTTCTGAGAGGCTATCTTGGGCTAATTGAAGGCAATCTCGACCCTGAGTCACAGCTTCTTTGCACCGGTCGTCTTCTAAACATGCACGAATCAATCTCCATAGTGGCATAACTCCCGGACTCAAACGGTCACGCTCCTTAGCTCTCTGTAAATCTTTACCGAGTTTCTCCCAGGACCGCGGAGTCAATGATCCGGAAACCACATACCAGGGCGCATGACGGTCTACTTCTTTGATAAAGCCTTCCAGTGTACGTTCACTAACCTTTAATTTACGTGCTTTCAAAAGTGCCTGTAAAGGCTTAATCAAGGAAGTCTGCGCACCCATGTCTCAGGGTTAAATTCCTCAAGCCCAGTAACGCCTCCCTCTCAGAGCTCCTTACCTATTTATGGCCGCGGTTCTGACTTCTCCCCGTATGGCACGGGGGGCCTTCCTCTAGGTCCCGAAATTTCCCGGGTTTCGGCACCAGTTGTCACGCCCACGCTCCTATCGACCCGCAATAAGAGGCAGACGCGAGTGAAGTCTTCCGCGGTAGTCTTTATTGTGCACACCAAGATGATGAAGAGGAAGGCCCCGACCCAGCTCGTGCTCTCGCTCTTATCGGGGATGGCTCCGCCCAAGTGGCGGCTTATTGGTGAGCCTCTAGACCACGCGCCAATCCTGCAGTTTGGATAGGGCAAGAGGCCTGTGCACGCGCTGATCACGCCGCTGTTCACGCGTCAGCCCTCAGCGCATGTGCAAGCGCCTGCGCAATACTCTCCAATGTACGTGACAGGAGCTACTCCTGCTGACGTGTTTATTTCCGCCAGGCGCCATCTTTAGGCCACCGTGTGTGGCAATCAACATCACCGCGTGTGGCAATTCATTGTTTCCACACTAATATAATCATTTTTCCCTGTATCTGGGGTTAGGGGAGTAGCAAAGGGAAAAGCCCCACCCAACTTCCCACCCATCCCCGATCCCCAACCTGAGGCGCGCTCCAAGGGTCCAGCTCAAACAGTTTTGATAGTTCATCAGTTCTCCAAGTTACCTTTTCTCCATTTGACTATTTCCTTTGCTGTACAGATCTTTTTACTTTAATAATGTTCTATTTGCTTATATTTAGCTTTGTCACAAGATTTTAAAGCGAGAGTCCAGAGACATAATAGCATTCTCTTGTGGTTTTGATGTGGTTTGATCCCTTCCAAAATTGTGTTAGAGTTTGTGGTCTCTAACGTAAGCAGATCCTATAGGAGATGTTTGAGCCATGAGAACTCTACTCTCCTGAAGTGACTGATGTAATTTTGTGGGACTCAGTTAATTCTAGAGAAAGACATGAATTCTCATTCTCATATAACTAGACTGAATCCTACAAGAGCAGGTTGTTATAGATCAGATCCATATATATGTTTTCTCTTTTTCTGTGTGTGTGTGCCTACTTAATTGTTCTGTTTTTCTGCCTGGCTATAATGAAATACAAGACTTTCACAAGTTGAGACTGCTGTAGGAGAGCGGACACAAAAATATGGTGGCAGGCTTAATTTTTGTCTCACAGGAAAGAAGACTTTGTATGCGGACAAAATTTAGTTTCAAAGCAAGATTTATCTGAAGAGAAGAGAGAAGTGACTCCAGTTCTAATGACGGGAGAAGGTTCCAAGGGAGGAAGGGCCTGTGTGCAGGAGGTGCTTATTAAACCACATTTCAAAGGAGTTTCTCCAAAAACAAAGGAAAAATTCTGGTTTACACAGTACCTGGCTCTGAGACAAAACTCTCAGACAGGCGTTAATGGTTAACTTCCTCAGTCCCTGTCTAGTGATATTCAGACAGCACCTCCTCTAGATTGGCCTGGAGATGGAATTAGGCAGGCCGCTTTAGGTGCTGAGTTGATTTGTTAATTCTGCCCCTGTCTCTTGGGAGAAATGTATACAGACATAAAATTAAGACATGATGCAGAAATACAATTTTTATGTTTTAGAAAAAAAAAAACTTGGGGACCAGGAAAATCCTGCTGCTTACTATCCTGTCTGACTCCTCACACAGGACAGCACAATATTTGATTTCTACCCTCTAAGACCAAGAACTAAATACATTTGTTTCCCCTAAAATTATTCAGTCACAGATACTCTGTTAAGTAGACAGTAATAGATTAATAGTCCCATGTCCATTGCAGCACTACGCACTTACAAAAGTGTCTTGAACTTGGTGGAACTTATGCTAGGAAATTAAGTTTATGGCTTT
>NW_024465289.1:0-2348 GCF_017591425.1 Ochotona curzoniae
ACCCAACGCCAGTATCATACTGAATGGAGAAAAGCTAGAACCCTTCCCACTGAGATCTGGAACAAGACAAGGGTGCCCACTATCACCACTGCTATTCAACATAGTCCTAGAGGTACTTGCAGAGGCCATAAGACAAGAAAAAGAAATCAAAGGCATACGTATAGGAAACGAAGAAGTCAAGCTTTCACTATATGCAGATGACATAATCCTATACATAGAAAAACCAGGAGACTCAATACAGAAACTGCTAGAACTTATACGAGAGTTTGGCAGAGTGGCGGGGTACAAAATTAATGAACGAAAATCAACAGCCATAGTGTACGCAAATAACACCAAGATGGAAGAAGATCTAACCAACAGGATATCATTCAAAATAGCAGAGAGAAGTATGAAGTATTTGGGAATAAATCTAACCAAAAGTGTAGGAGACCTATTCGAAGAAAACTACAAACTATTTAAAAAGGAAATTGAACAAAACCTCAAAAGATGGAATAACATCCCGTGCTCCTGGATAGGCAAAATCAATATCATTAAAATGTCTATACTACCACAAGCAATATACATTTTCAACGCAATTCCAATCAAATTGCCCAAAACATTCTTCACGGAACTGGATACAATGATTCAAAAGTTCATCTGGAAACACAAAAAACCACGAATAGCTAGAACCATCCTGAAAAATAAGAAATTAGCAGGGGGAATCACAATCCCGGACCTCTGGACATACTATAGAGCAGTGGTTATCAAAACAGCCTGGTACTGGCACAAAGACAGAAAGGAAGATCAATGGAATAGAATAGAAGCACCAAAAGGGAATCCACACAGATACAGCCAATTAATCTTTGACAAAAAGACCAATGACAGCTTAAGCAAGTGGGAAGGACTCTTTAGTAAATGTTGTTGGGACAACTGGCTGATAGCCTGTAGAAACAAAAAGATAGACCCACATCTATCACCATACACTAAGATCCAATCTACATGGATAAAAGACCTAAACCTACATCCAGAAACCTTCAAACTCTTGCAAGAAAATGTAGGAAATACCCTGCAAGACCTAGGAGTAGGTACCGACTTTCTAAGAAGGACACCAAAAGCAATAGCAGTTGAGAACAGAATAAACAAATGGGACCTCATCAAACTAAGAAGCTTCTGTACAGCAAGGGAAACAATCAACAAAGTAAAAAAGCAACCCACAGAGTGGGAGAAGATCTTTGCACACGATATAGGCGATAGGGGGCTAATTTCCAGGATATACAAAGAACTTCAAAACAACCAAAAAACCAAAACAAACAAGCCACTCAAGAAATGGGCACGGGAAATGGGCAAACATTTCACAAAGGAACAAGTCCAAATGGCAAACAAACATATGAAAAAATGTTCCAGCTCCCTAGCAATAAGGGAAATCCAAATTAAAACATCGATGAGGTACCACCTAACACCAGTAAGATTGGCCCACATAAACAAGAACACCAATGACGCTTGCTGGCGAGGATGCGGGGAAAAGGGAACCCTACTCCACTGCTGGTGGAGCTGCAAATTGGTACAGCCTTTATGGAAATCAGTCTGGAGAACACTCAAACAACTCAAAATCTGCATACCATATGACCCAGCAATAGCACTCCTAGGAATATATCCAAAACACCTGTTTTACGACAAACCAACATGCATCCCTATGTTCATTGCAGCACAATCAGTAATTGCGAAAACATGGAAGCAACCGAAATGCCCATCAGCAGAAGATTGGATAAGAAAGCTTTGGTTCATCTACTCCATGGAATACTACTCAGCTATTAAAAAAACAAAATGCAGTTCTTTGTGGCTAAATGGGCACAACTGGAAACTATAATGCTAAGGGAAATGAGCGAATCCCAAAAGATTAGATACCACATGTTTGCCTTGATTTAACCTGTAATTTTTTGTTTGGTTGTTTGTTATTTTTTGAACCTGTCATTGATACTGTCTCAACCCAGATGTTTCGAAGAATGGAACTTGCATTATTTTTAACATATTGTTTGCCCAGTGCTATGTCAATTAATTCCATAATGTTGTATAATGATACTGAGGCCTTGTTGGGGCTTTTAACTGACTGGATCTTTACTCTGTTAGACCTATCTTCAGACCATAGAAGGTCTCCCCAAGGGGCCACTGAACTTATCTGGACAATAAGACGCTGAACTTTATGCTAGGCATGTGTTTGCAAGCAATGAATCTCAACTGAACTTGAACTATGGTTATGCAACAAGGTGGAGGAATCCACCATGGGGGGAGGGGTATGGGAGGGGTGGGGGGAATCCCCAGCGTCTATAAAACTGTACTACATAATATAATGTAAGCAACAATTAAAAAAA
>NW_024465290.1:0-7048 GCF_017591425.1 Ochotona curzoniae
TTTTAAGATGGCCGACGTAGGAGGAAGGCTGTGAGGGAGCGTTCAGCGAGATAGGGATAAAACGCTACAGAAGCAGCAAAGAGGAACAGCAGGGAACCGCAGGGAGAGGTCTGTGAAGCTCCCTGGGACAGTGTGGAGCCAAAAAGATCCACACAACTCGGAAGAACAACGAGAACGGAGCAGGACAAAGGTAGAGAAACCGACATCCCACTCCAGACCTGCAGAGTCACTTTTGAAAATGGCCTGACGGGAGACGCGGCCAGCTCGGAGGCAGGGAGATCGGGTGGATCGTCGCCGGCGGGAAGCCTTTGACAGCGGCGGAGGCAGACTGCAGCAGCCGGACGTTTGGTGAGCGGGGGGTTGACGTGGCAGCCTCCGCATTCCTCGCCCCCTACTGAGGTTCCAGCCTCTGAGAAGGCGGGGCAGGCAGCCTGAAACGGTTGGGTCTGTGCCTTGGGAACTACGCGCAGTGGTGTTGGTGGTGAGGGAAGGCGCCTCGGATGTTCCTGCGCTGAGGGGGGCCAGTGCGTCTCGGTGCGCAGAGGCTGCTGGCGAGGATCTGGAGTCCCCCACATCCTGCCTGGTGGATGCACGAGAACACCAGGAGGATTCTGATCGCTGCCTGCAGCAGCCGCCTCCGCAGCACAGGTGTCAGGTGTCAGGTGTCAGGAGAGCTCCCAGTTTTGGGAAGTGTAGCGCTGTGTGTCCCTGGCACGCAGGTACCACTCCCATAGGGTGAACTGCTCACTCCTAGCCTCCCACCCCGCAGTTCTGAGCGTGGGCGACCCACCAGGAGAGCTCTGAAAACTCCTGCATCACACTGACACGGTGAGAACCTGCCGTGAAGTCATTATAACAGGGCGCCTGGGTCACTCCTCCGCTAAGGGCCTGTGTGGGGGAGCCACACGGGAGCAGGGGCTCTGAACACCCACACACCACGAGTGGTGGATTCACTGCACAAGAGCCACGCCTGGAAAGTGCCTCACCCACAGTCCCGTGTGTGGGAGACGCAACAGGTGGGCCCTGAAAAACCCTGCAGTCCCTGACACGGAGAACGCAGGGAGAAAGCACATAAAACCTTCTAAGCCCTGGGGATTCCCGCACAGGGGGCACACCCAGAGAGCGCCTCCATCCCTCCACGCCCTGGGGTGTCACACCTGTAGAAGAGGTGCCCAGAGTGTGCCTGGAATCCACTGGGCCCCCAAGGTGGTGCTCTACAGCCCCGGGCCCTGAGAACGCACCAACGGTGCCTTGAAAATTACCACGCCCGGCAACACCACGCCTGCAGGCTCCAATCTCTACAGGAAAGCACCTGACAGCCCCTCAACACACGGGTCCATTTGCCCCACCAGAATACACCAACGCAATGGGAAAAACCACCAGAAAGAGTTGTGCTCCAGATGAAAGAGCCAGCACCCCACCAAACAAGGGCCAAAAGCCATTATCAATATCGGCGATGCGAGATGAAGACATGGAAGTGTTACCAACAAAGGAATTGATGAAAATAATGCTAAAATCTCTCAGAGACGTGGACACAAAGCTGGAAGACCTCCAGAACCGCATAATCACCGAAATACAACAAATCAAAACCAAACTGGATGCCCAAGAGAATAAAATTGAAAGCCTCATCAACAGAATAAATGCGGCAGAGGAAAGGATCTCTGAAACAGAAGACACACAAAATGAAGGTGTCCAGCGAATTAAACAGCTGGAGACAAACCTCAGCAAAACTAATAAAATGATGCAAGAGATGAAAGATTACCTTAGAAAACTGAATATTCGGATCATCGGCCTCCCCGAGGGAGTAGAAAGAGAATCTGGGATGCAAGCAGTGCTTGATGAAATTATACAGGAAAACTTCCAAAACACTTGGAACACAAATCCACCCCGCATACAGGACGGACAGAGAACTCCCAACAGACATGATCCAAAGAGATCTTCACCCAGACACACGGTGCTCAAGTTCTACTCCAATGAAGACAAAGAAGGAATCCTGAGACAAGTACGAAGTAGAGAAAAGATCACATACAGGGGAAAACCCATCAGAATCACTGCTGACTTCTCCGAAGAGACCCTACAAGCAAGGAGAGAATGGACAAAGATCTTCCAAGTCCTGAAACAAAACAACTGTCAACCAAAAATAATCTACCCAGCAAAGATCTCATTTGTATATGAGAACGAAATCAGATACTTCAATAGCAAAGAAAAACTAGAAGAATATGTCTACACAAAACCAGCTCTGCAAAGTCTCCTTAGAAATGCGCTAGTCCCGGACAAAAAGGAGGCAAATCACAAACAAAGTTGGCAAATAAGAAGGTCTCCAAACTAAAGGCCACACAAACAAGACAATTACATAGGCAACAACACACACACAACACAATCACATGGCAGGGCAAAATTGCAACCTCTCAATTTTAACTCTCAACACAAATGGTCTAAATTCACCAATCAAAAGACAGAGATTAATAGAATGGATCATCAAACAAGACCCAACCATCTGTTGCCTACAAGAAACGCATCTAACCAGAAAGGATGCAAAGAAACTGAAAGTGAAGGGATGGAAAAAGATATTTCACGCCAATAGACGAGAAAAAAAAGCTGGGTAGCTATCCTAATTTCAGACGAAATAGATTTCATTCTAACTAACATCAAAAGAGACAGGGAAGGCCATTTTATACTGGTGAAAGGAATGATCCATCAAGAAGCAATCACCATCATTAATGTTTATGCACCGAATCTTAATGCACCTAGTTACGTAAAGCAATTACTTACAGACTTAAGGGAAGACATAGACACCCGCACAATTCTTGTAGGCGATCTCAACACACCTCTAACAACAATGGACCGGTCTACGAAACAAAAACTCAACAAAGAAACAACAGAGCTCACACAAACAATAGAACAACTGGACTTAGTAGACATATATAGAACTTTTTATCCTAAGGCCACAGACTATACATTCTTCTCAGCGGTGCATGGCACCTTCTCCAGAATCGACCACATGATAGGACATAAAGCGAATCTAAACAACTTCCAAAACATTAGTATCATACCATGTACCCTCTCAGACCACCATGGGATGAAACTGGAAATCAACAACTCAAAACTCCCCAGGAAGTATAGGCACTCTTGGAAATTGAACAATATGCTATTAAACGAACAATGGGTCAGAGAAGAAATTAAAGATGAGATCAAAAAATTCATGGAAACCAATGAAAACTCTGATACTACATTCCAAAACTTGTGGGACACCGCCAAAGCAGTGCTACGAGGTAGATTCATCGCAATCGGAGCGCATGTCAAGGCCCAAGAAAGACGCCAAATACAGGAACTAACCACACACCTCCAGGATCTGGAAAAACAGCAGCAGAAGAGTCCCACGCACAATAGGAAACAAGAAATCATCAAAACAAGGGAGGAGATAAACCAAATAGAAATCAAAAAAACTATACATAAAATCAACAAATCAAAAAGTTGGTTTTTTGAGAAAATAAACAAAATAGACACTCCACTGGCCCGATTGACCAAAAAAAAACAAGAGAAAGTGAGAATCAACAGCATTAAAGATGAAAAAGGCAACATAACAACAGACACTGCAATCATTAAGAAAATAATTAGAAATTACTACAAAGAACTGTACTCCCACAAATTTGAGGACCACCAAGAAATAGAAAAGTTCTTGGACTCCCACCATTTACCAAAACTCAGTCCGGAGGCAACTGCAGAATTAAATAAACCCATAACCGAGGTAGAGATTGAAACAGTCATCAAGGATCTCCCAACGAAAAAAAGCCCAGGCCCAGACGGCTTCACTACAGAATTCTACAAAACATTCCGAACAGAACTAACCCCAATCCTCTACAAGCTCTTCAAAACAATAGAGGAGGAAGCAACCCTCCCAAACTCATTCTATGAAGCCAACATCACCTTAATCCCAAAACCGGATAGAGAACCATCAGAGAAGGAAAACTACAGACCTATTTCTCTGATGAACATTGATGCTAAAATTCTCAACAAAATCCTAGCCAATAGAATTCAAAAAATCATCAGACAGATCATTCATCCGGATCAAGTAGGATTCATCCCTGGAATGCAGGGATGGTTCAACATTCGGAAATCCATAAATGTTATAAACCATATCCAAAAACTGCAAAACAAGAACCACATAATAGTTTCAATAGATGCAGAAAAAGCTTTCGACAAAATCCAACACCTCTTCATGCTAAAAACTCTAGCCAAAGTAGGCATAGATGGGAAAATCCACAACATAATTAAAGCAATTTATGAAAAACCCAACGCCAGTATCATACTGAATGGAGAAAAGCTAGAACCCTTCCCACTGAGATCTGGAACAAGACAAGGGTGCCCACTATCACCACTGCTATTCAACATAGTCCTAGAGGTACTTGCAGAGGCCATAAGACAAGAAAAAGAAATCAAAGGCATACGTATAGGAAACGAAGAAGTCAAGCTTTCACTATATGCAGATGACATAATCCTATACATAGAAAAACCAGGAGACTCAATACAGAAACTGCTAGAACTTATACGAGAGTTTGGCAGAGTGGCGGGGTACAAAATTAACGAACGAAAATCAACAGCCATAGTGTACGCAAATAACACCAAGATGGAAGAAGATCTAACCAACAGGATACCATTCAAAATAGCAGAGAGAAGTATGAAGTATTTGGGAATAAATCTAACCAAAAGTGTAGGAGACCTATTCGAAGAAAACTACAAACTATTTAAAAAGGAAATTGAACAAAACCTCAAAAGATGGAATAACATCCCGTGCTCCTGGATAGGCAAAATCAATATCATTAAAATGTCTATACTACCACAAGCAATATACATTTTCAACGCAATTCCAATCAAATTGCCCAAAACATTCTTCACGGAACTGGATACAATGATTCAAAAGTTCATCTGGAAACACAAAAAACCACGAATAGCTAGAACCATCCTGAAAAATAAGAATTTAGCAGGGGGAATCACAATCCCGGACCTCTGGACATACTATAGAGCAGTGGTTATCAAAACAGCCTGGTACTGGCACAAAGACAGAAAGGAAGATCAATGGAATAGAATAGAAGCACCAAAAGGGAATCCACACAGATACAGCCAATTAATCTTTGACAAAAAGACCAATGACAGCTTAAGCAAGTGGGAAGGACTCTTTAGTAAATGTTGTTGGGACAACTGGCTGATAGCCTGTAGAAACAAAAAGATAGACCCACATCTATCACCATACACTAAGATCCAATCTACATGGATAAAAGACCTAAACCTACATCCAGAAACCTTCAAACTCTTGCAAGAAAATGTAGGAAATACCCTGCAAGACCTAGGAGTAGGTACCGACTTTCTAAGAAGGACACCAAAAGCAATAGCAGTTGAGAACAGAATAAACAAATGGGACCTCATCAAACTAAGAAGCTTCTGTACAGCAAGGGAAACAATCAACAAAGTAAAAAAGCAACCCACAGAGTGGGAGAAGATCTTTGCACACGATATAGGCGATAGGGGGCTAATTTCCAGGATATACAAAGAACTTCAAAACAACCAAAAAACCAAAACAAACAAGCCACTCAAGAAATGGGCACGGGAAATGGGCAAACATTTCACAAAGGAACAAGTCCAAATGGCAAACAAACATATGAAAAAATGTTCCAGCTCCCTAGCAATAAGGGAAATCCAAATTAAAACATCGATGAGGTACCACCTAACACCAGTAAGATTGGCCCACATAAACAAGAACACCAACGACGCTTGCTGGCGAGGATGCGGGGAAAAGGGAACCCTACTCCACTGCTGGTGGAGCTGCAAATTGGTACAGCCTTTATGGAAATCAGTCTGGAGAACACTCAAACAACTCAAAATCTGCATACCATATGACCCAGCAATAGCACTCCTAGGAATATATCCAAAACACCTGTTTTACGACAAACCAACATGCATCCCTATGTTCATTGCAGCACAATCAGTAATTGCGAAAACATGGAAGCAACCGAAATGCCCATCAGCAGAAGATTGGATAAGAAAGCTTTGGTTCATCTACTCCATGGAATACTACTCAGCTATTAAAAAAAACAAAATGCAGTTCTTTGTGGCTAAATGGGCACAACTGGAAACTATAATGCTAAGGGAAATGAGCGAATCCCAAAAGATTAGATACCACATGTTTGCCTTGATTTAACCTGTAATTTTTTGTTTGGTTGTTTGTTATTTTTTGAACCTGTCATTGATACTGTCTCAACCCAGATGTTTCGAAGAATGGAACTTGCATTATTTTTAACATATTGTTTACCCAATACTATGTCAATTAATTCCATAATGTTGTATAATGATACTGAGGCCTTGTTGGGGCTTTTAACTGACTGGATCTTTACTCTGTTAGACCTATCTTCAGACCATAGAAGGTCTCCCCAAGAGGCCACTGAACTTATCTGGACAATAAGACGCTGAACTTTATGCTAGGCATGTGTTTGCAAGGAATGAATCTCAACTGAACTTGAACTATGGTTATGCAACAAGGTGGAGGAATCCACCATGGGGGGAGGGGTATGGGAGGGGTGGGGGGGATCCCCAGTGCCTATAAAACTGTACTACATAATATAATGTAAGCAACAATAAATAAAAAAAAAATGTAAGGGATAGAAGAATATTTCTGATTCTGACAGAATCTAACAGGATATGATTGATATGAAATGATCAACAGAGGAGGATTAAAAATTATTTTAAGATGCAAGTAGATATTCCTAGAATCTGACTTTCTGAGTGTTTCATGATTAATAGAGTAAAATGATTTATATGGGTCCACTTCACATGTTCAGACTTTGAAAACTATGCTATTACAACAGCCCCATAAATCTGTTCATTTTTATCATGTTCAAAAGATATCTTTTTTATTGTGTCTCATTTTGTTCATCCATTTGACAACAGATTTTTTTCTGCTTTGCCCTAAATTATCTAAAATGTATTCTGGAGCATTTTGTTTTTGTTTTTTGTAAAGTATTCTTCTGAAATGTGAGATAGTCACATGTATTTT
>NW_024465291.1:0-5414 GCF_017591425.1 Ochotona curzoniae
AGCCTCTTCCGGGTCTCCCACACGGGTGCAGGGTCCCAAAGCTTTGGGCCATCCTCGACTGCTTTCCCAGGCCACAGGCAGGGAGCTGGAAGGGAAGCAGGGCTGCTGGGATAGAACCGGCGCCGATATGGGATCCTGGGCGTGCAAGGTGAGGACCTTAACCATCTGCGCCACCGCGCTGGGCCCTAGGGATCATTCTTCAGTCTTAAATTAGTGGATTAAGGATGGAACGGTTCAACTAAGATATCTAAAGATGAAGCAACGGAATAGGGTTGGGTTGGGCTGGATTGGGGGGTAGGACATAAACCCATGACCAAATCTTGAGGACTTTATCAAGAGAAACCTCCACAGAGGAGAGATGACACTTGTGCTCCATGTGTGTGTGAGCATCCCTTTCTTCCTCCCTTCCTTTCCCTCTTCTCCCTCTCCCTCTCTGTCTCTGCTTTGTAGCTTATCACGTGACTTTTCCTTTTATGCGTCCCACCACCTACTGTCCTCATGTGACAACAGAACAATGGGGCCACCCAATGTTGGATTATGGGCCCCCAACATCAAGAACTAAACAGACCTCCTTCCATCATACATAGCTCCTTTACTAACAAAAAGTTGACTAACATGAACTCTATGCACCTATCATCCAGATTCAGCAATCACCACATTCTGCCATCTGTGCTCCCCCTATTCTACCCCCTTGTCCAGGTGCTTTGTTCGTTGCACTGCTTTAAGAATTTTAAAGTAAATCCAAAGTGCCCTATCATTTCACTTGTAAGTAACTTCAAGCTATGATAAATGTACATTTTCAGTGCAAGGATCACCACTGTGCAACCCCAAAGAGAACCTCTCACACTACATACAGTACACAGCCCAAGCAGCCACAAATAGTGGATGTGTACAGCACTTACTGAGCAAGTCTGTACATTTTTACCTTAAAGTCTGGATAGATCTTTCATATTTTCTGGGCCAATCTCTAGCATCTACTCAAATTTGTCACTGTAGCACAAAAGTAGTCACAGATAAGATGTGAACATGGAAATATATATATATCCTAATAAAATTTTATTTAAAGAAACAGACTCCAGAATAAGCAGACTGCAAGCTGAAACGTTCCACCACCACCACCACCACTACTCAACACCAACCAGTAAGAATAGTTCCATGGGACCCAGCATAGTATTCTAGAGGCTAAAGTCCTTAACCTTACATGTACCAGCATCCCATATAGGCACCAGTTTGTATCCCAATAGTCTGAGTCCTGTCCAGCTCCCTACTTGTGGCATGGGAAAGCAGTGAAGTACAGCCCAAAGCCTCAGGACCCTGCACCCACATGGGAGACCCAGAAGATGATCCTGGCTCATGGTTTTGGGATCAGCTCAGTCCCAGCCATTGCAACCACTTGAGGAGTCAATCAGCAGATAGAAGATCTTTCTCTTTGTCTCCCTTACTCCCTATATATCTGACTTTCCAATAAAAATAAATAAAATCTTTTTTAAAAAATATTTTTTAATTTAAAAAATAGTTCCATGATAATATTTTTGTGAGCATTGAACAAAATTATCTAAAAAGTGATTCTTGAATGAAGTACACTGTACAACTTAACAAACATGCACACCATTATAACACTTTTTCCTTTATGTGCAACACTATTAATCCAGCATTTATCAGTCACACAGTAAATTTTAGCTCCCCCATTGGTCTTTCTTATACTGGGAATAAATCATTCCTTACACAATGCCCAAGGCAAAGGAAAACTTGAATCATGCAGCAGGCCTCAAATACTGTCAGAAAGACCACACTTAGTCCATACCAGAACAAAAATAATAAATCTGTGCAAAAAAAAAAGTGCCCCCAATTTTGTTTTTTGGAAGAGGAGGAGGAGGATTTTAGGTAACAAATGGGACTGACTTCTCAAAGGTGTGCCCACAAGAAATATGGACAGAGAAAATAAAAATCAGAGATGGAGAATATATAATTAAAATGAAGAAGAGAAGAGCAGAATTCTAACATAAACATTTTTAAGAAACTCCTTGAATCTAGTTACCGCAAAGTGCTTTTGAGTTCTACCTTGTTTAACTTTCTGAATCTGAACAGATTTCTGAAAGAACAGTGTTATCCAGAAGAGTAGCTGAAGGGATCCACATCTGTCTCCCTTACCTCACCAGAGCTCCCATCAGAGCACCCACCTGGGAGGTTCTAGCACCAACCCTGGCCCAGGCAGGGCTTGACTGTGGTGGTTCACCAGTTGTGTCTTATACCACTCAAATGCCTGGCTCTTACTGGCAATGCCAGCTGAGAGGCAGGCTGTTCCTGAGCAAAACATCCATCAAGCTTCCCTTCAGGCAGTATTCCATCACAATGACCACATCTAATACTTCAGTGCAACCTCCAGTGAATCAGCAAATGTTTGGATTATCTGAGTCTCTGGGAAAACCAATACAGATCAGAAAGGATTTATCTAGGACATGATCTCCTAATTCCCACTTTAAAATCTGACCTATTTTTCTGACTACATAAAGAAACAAATAGCCCCCTGGATTTAGTGTGATGTACCAGCAAAGCTCGCAGATGCACTCACAGGGAGCTTCAGAGCAAAATGCCATCATGACTGCAATTCATCTCAGGGCAAGCGTTCAGCTACAATACCCCTAAACTGCACAACCACACTGGCAGGGACTGTGATTGCCTCCACTCTACAGAAGGATCAGAGAAAAGGAGAAATAGCCAGATGCTAAACTTGACCATGCCTAAATCTAAAATTCACTCAGGTTTTGTTTTGTTTTTAGCATTGCTATAGTGCATTGCAATATCAAAATACAAAAACCTCAAGGAAAAGTTGTCGTATTAACAAAAGTTTCATTTTTCTCAGGCATTATACTTTGGGAAACACAGGCAAATTTACAACTCAAATAGTCACTGACTTATCAGTGTGTGTGTGTGTGTTTAAGGGATCCCTAAATCCCAGGCATGCAGCTAGCACTTGGGTCTGGTCATTTTGCCACATCTATACCATCAGCACAGAAGCACAGTGTGCTTTGCAGAAACAAATGGGACATCTTCCAAGGGACAGATTCAGAGATTAGTACTTCTCATCAATAGCAAATGCTTGGGAGAGAAGCATGGCTTAAATTTAAGAATCAATCCCTTCTGACAGTCGAGGGCTTTGTGCCCCGTTCTCCCTCTCTAACGAGTTTGGGTGTAAAGCTTCTGACTTCTCCTACCCTTTACTTCTACTTTCCCCAGAGAAGGGGTATCATCTGATAGGTGAAAGCTGGCACTGTGCCAGGATTGCTGGTGGGCAGAATCATTGCGGTAAAGGCCATCTCTTGGGCCAGGACTGCCATACTTTCATTCTACCTCCAACTGGTTTAGAGAGGTAGGTCTGAAGTCCTGTTGGGTACATAAATAAATAAATGACATTACATCTACTGTGCAAGCTGAGTGCTCACCTGCTCACTCTATCAGGTGACTGAGCACATGAATCAAACAGCAGATGTGGGTGACAGAAACACACACTTAGACTTTAGGCTAGTTATGTTCCCCAATCCAGCTTTAACTAGAGTTTGTTTCGCTTGTCAACCCATGAAAAAAAAGTAGTACTTTTCCTCTGTGTATTATTCCACATGTGTGCTCCACGATGTGCTCATAAAGGGAACGAGAAGTAAAACACAACCTGGGTGGGTGAAACAGAGTTCTTGGAAGGTAATCTCTGAAAATAGTAGCATTGTTAGAATGGCACCAAGTCAAGGGCACATCAGGAAATTATTTCCAACTGTGAGATGTTCAAAATATTACATTATAACTAAAACAATGATTATCTATGACCACCTTTATAAAACTATACTGTGGTTGGTTTTTTAATGCATGCAATAATGTTTTGGTTTGCTGAAACCAATGAGCAACAGAGCCCTCTTGCAAAAGTGAAGAAATCATAGGTGGCTGCAGGGTCACCCAGATGAGCCTGTTAATCAAAAGAAACTGCTATCATCTAGTGTCTTCAGTTCCTTGCTGTTTGCTATTTGAAGCAGAGGGACATGAAGAACAATTATTGCCACATGAGTTTTTTGGAACACAAAGAGTGGAAAGGAGCAATGTGCCTACTCCTCTTCTTTCTCCCTCTCCCAAACCTAAAGTCAATTTGCTGAGTAAAGAGGAAGGCCAGAGAGCAGGAAGAAGCTGAAGTACTGAGGTGAAGAACAATCATAATTTCTGAAAATAGGAATTTGGTATCACTTGTTCATAAAATAAAATCTTGGATTGTTAAGAAATTGATGGTTTTCTAAATAACATTTATTACCTTTATTTCTGCTACAATCAACTTTGTAGTTCTCTAAAATTTTGTGATATTAATTCTACCAAATTTTAACACTTCAGCTGTTATACTAATCTTCTACTCAGCTTTATTTTTTTTTAAGATTTATTTGAAAGGCAGAGTTAGAGGAAGAGAGAGAGAGATCATCTGCTGAGTGACAGATGTAAAACAGCCAAGACTCAAACTGGACTCATATGGGATGCCGGCATCAGAGGCAGTGGCTTAATCCACAACACCTCTGCCATTCCCATGAGTCTTCTAGTCTTTAATGTATTCGGTTTATCCTTTGCCAAAATGGTTCAAATATAATACAAATTAATGAAAAGTCAGGATGACTGTTAGATTTATACTTGTACAGCAACTCTGAAGGTGATTGACAATGACTAACTGGAGTACTGCATTGGGAAGGATCCTGAGGCCAAAAGTAGGCTCAAAGGAAACATTTATTACCGTCACGAAGGTCCATGGATGTGAGCAAGAGCAATGGTCAAGAAAACCATGTTTTCTGCCCTGGATAATAAACTTGTGCAAGAGTTCAACAGGTCAGTTTACAAGAACATAAGTATAGTTGGTGGTGTCAAAATCATTTCTGTGAAAAAGATTGAGTCCAAGACAGCTGCAAGTTCAGTACGTGCTAGCAACATGAAGGTCCCTCTCGATGGGGTGGAGGCATTGTGTCCGCTGTTAGGTAGACATCATCTGTTCTGCACGGGCAGGGTCATGGCAGGGATGTTGGCTTCTATGCCAGAAGCCCATATTTGGAAACAAACGTGATTAAACTGCCAAGAGAGTGGTGTGCTCATTAGAGGGCCTGGGAATCTGTTTTTTACTTTAAAAAAAAAAAAGAAGAATATTCAACCTGGAGAAGAGGAAACTCTGATCTCCACCATTCCCAATAACCCAGCATGTGTGCAAACCCCAGTGAGGAACATATGTCTGTAATTAGGTAATCTCTACGAGCTCTCTGGTATATTACCTGCCTGTCACTGTCACAGTATGCCTGCCTCACCCAGACGTCAAGCTGGTAGGCAAGGATCAATTAGCAATTGTAATTAAAGTTGAATATAGTTAATTACACAATAGTAAGATGTTACTGTTTAATTTCCTG
>NW_024465292.1:0-11837 GCF_017591425.1 Ochotona curzoniae
TGCTCCTAGCCTGGGAAAGATGTTGGCCTAAGTGCTTGCTTCACTGCCACCCATGTACTTTTTTTTAAATTTAATTTAAATTTTTTCTATTTTTTTTTTTGACCCAAGTGTTAAAGCCTTCACATTCTGCTTTCCCAGGCAAATCACAGGGAGGTGGATCAGAATCAGAGCAATTGCAAGGAGAACTGATGCTCTGATGTGGGATGCCAATGTCACAGGCCGTGGCTTATCTCTTCACCACAATGCCTGCCCTATATTTCATACCTTTAGCTGTAACAACACCATTTATAGAAGTTGTAAGAAACAATCACGTACTTAGGGTAGGTTACATAAATTCAATCATATCATAAAATTCTCAAAGATGAAAAGTCACAGGTTTAAATATTTAGGTTCCACATCAGAGTGCGAGGTTTGAATTGCAGCTCCAGTTCCACCCCAGTTCCCACTAATACAGAGAAGCAATGAATCAACCAACACAGGCCCCCTGTGACCCTCATGGGAGATCTAGATTGAGTTTCTGTCTCCTGGCTTTTGCCCAGGACAGTCCTGGCCACTGCAGGCATCTGGGGAGTAAACCACCAATGGAGTGATGGCGCTCACTCCATGCGACTCTCAAATAAAACAAAACTGATTTTTCTACAACATTTTGGTGGTGTGAGTGCCTAAATATAAAAGGTGTGTGTGTGTGTGTGTGTGTATGTGTGTGTGTTCGCGTGCATATGCACATGAAGAAAAGTTTTAATAAAATTAATCCTCAAACCTTTTTGATGACTAAATCTTGGGTAGTGATCTCTCATTTGAATGAAACAGAAAGCTGCTCTGGTGATGGAATGGAGGAGAGTGTAGTCTTTTCTGGTCTGAAGAAGTTTAATAATTGTACTTCTCCTGGTTTCTGAAAAAAAAAATATCAAACTGTTTTGGTTCTGTAGGCATGGACAGTGTCACAGAGTCCAGCAACCTACTGTCGGGATATATTCAACAGTTTCAATGGAACTCCATCTTTGGTCTTGATACAGAGATACATCCTGCCCTAGGTCTCCACATCGGGACTTGCCAGTCGCTGCTACAAGTCTATTATACACCCCTTTAAGCACAGAGACAGAGAAAAAATTCTACAACGGGGTGAAAAAAGGAATTTACACAAACACGAATTTAAACAACACGCTTACAGAATGACCAATGTGTTGCTAAAGCGATGGAAACAAAAATCAAAAACCTTGTTGTAGAAATTGATGCTACTGCATGACCCAAGTATTGCTGAAGAAATAACCACATAAACAAGAATGACCACAAAAACAAGAACATCAATGCCCATGACATGTAGCAAAACTAGTGTTGTAAAGGACATTTACAACACCAGGTCCTTACAATCAAAATGTCTCATA
Source organism: Ochotona curzoniae (assembly GCF_017591425.1). Lineage (NCBI taxonomy): Eukaryota > Metazoa > Chordata > Mammalia > Lagomorpha > Ochotonidae > Ochotona > Ochotona curzoniae. The sequence continues at coordinate 1,386 of NW_024465292.1, forward strand.
TCAATGATCAGTTAAGGAGTCACAGGGACTTCTTGAAAAACACACAAATGAACAGAAAGTACAAAAAGGTAAAAATTCACAGCAAAAATAACTGGATTTGAAACTAAAAAACTACCAATGGAAACAAGAGCCAGTCTCACTTAGGCACTGGGTGTAATCCTGGTGGCCCCGTTTAGCATCAAGTTCAATGCTTATGGCCTGGGGGAGCAATCAAGGACATCCCAAACCCTTAGAACCCCATACCCTCATGCGAGTCACAGATGATGCTCTAAGATCCTGGTTTCAGACTGGCACAGCTCCAGCCAATGTGGCTGCCTGGGGAGTACATCAGAGGATGGAACATCTTCCTCTTTGTTTCCCCTCATATATCTTTGAAATAAAAATCAATCAATCTTAAAAAATTAAGAAAGAGCAAATGAATCTGTCTGAACCTGGCCTTTTTCTTTCTTGGCAGGCCCTAATGACTGATTCAATCTCTGCCTTGATTGTAGGTTTATTTAGATTTTTCTGTTGCGTCATGACTTAGTTTTGGCAGACGCTACAAGTCCAGGAATCTATCCATTTCCAGGAATCCTTCTGATGTGATGGCATATAGTTGTTTGTAGTAATTTGATTATTCTGCATGTGGCTAAAGTATCTGCTGTCATGTTCCAGTTTTTATATGTGATCATACTAATTTTTTACCCCTCTCAGGGGTTTTTTGTTTGTTTTTTGGTCACTTGCATCAGTGGGATGTCTATTCTGTTTATTTTCTCAAAGAACCAACTCTTTGACTCACTGATTTTGTCTGTTGCTCTCTTACTCTCTTTTGATTTATTCCTTCTCATTTTGATTCTTGCCTTTTTGCTGTTGCTTTGCTGTTGTTTTCCATCTCGTTCAGGTGTATACTTAGCGTATTTGTCGGAAATCTTTCTTTTCTACCAGTGTAGGCACCAACTGCCATAAATTTACCTCTTGAAACTGCCTTGGCAGTGTCACACAGGTTTTGGTAGGTTGTGTCTGAGCTTTCATGTGCTTCAAGACATTTTTAAATTTCGTCTTTAATTTGTTGTCTCACCTACTGCCTTTTCACAATACCATTTTCTTTATCTTCTGAGAGTTTACAGATTTGCTGGGCTATTTGGATTTGTCGATCTCTAGTTTCACTCTGTAGTCTCTGAGAAGATGCATGGTATGATTTGAAGTTTTTCAAGTTGGTGATGCATGTTTCGTGACATATAACATGGTCGATCATGGAGAAGGCTTCATGTAAAGCTAAAACATGCATATTCTGTGTCTATGGGATGGAAGGAAGTCCATTTGTTCTCTGTGAGATCTGTTGTTTCTTTGTTGAGAATCTTTCCTTTGAATCTGTGCATTGAAGTTAATGGGGTCCTGAGATTCCCCCCACCATTATTGTTCTATCATCTATCTTCATGCTTAGTCTGTCAATACTTGTTTCAGGTAGCTAGGTGCTCTTGCATTTGGTGTGTATACATTTACCATTGTTATTTCTTGTTGGTGGATGACTCCCTTTGTCATGATGCAGTGTCCCTTTACCTCTTTTAATGTTTTTCACAATGAAGTCTATCTCCTCTGAGAGTTGAATGGCTACACTGGGTCTTCTTCTTTTCCTTTGGCGTGAAATGTGCTTTTCCAGCCTTTCACACTCAGCTTTCATATATTTGTTGATTAGCTTTGTCTCCAATAGGCAAACAGAGAGATGGCCACTGCTTTTTACCAATTCTGCTAATCCATGTCTTTTGATTGAGGATTTTAGGGAATTTGTGTTCCGAGTTAGGATTGCCTTCTTCATCTTCAAGAGAATTAATTACTTCTGCAGATAGTGCTTCGGACATTTACAGATCGGCTGGTACAGAACACTGTAGCTGGTCTTCATCTTCTGTGGTTAAAGCAAAACACAAACAAACAAACAAACAAAAATTATTTGAAGATTCCCCTCACCATGTTCTAATTCTCTATTTTCACCTAAAAAATGGAAAAATGGATAAACCCAGTGTGCATGCAACTTAGCACTTCACAGAGGCAGGTTAGAATGCACACACATCCCACTTAGGAGAGCCTGGAATTTCTGACTCCCAGCTTTGGTTCCCAATCACACATTTCCGATCATGCAGACACTGGCAAGCACAAGCTAATGTACTGTTTCTTCTCCTGCTTCCTTGGGGGAAGAGCTGCATTACCTTCTGCTTCCTGACTTCAACCTAGCCCAGCTTCAGCCTCATAGGCATTTGGGGAGTGGACTGGTAGAGGAGAGAACTATCTGCCTCTCAATTGAAAAACAAAACCAAAACAACACAACAAAATAAAAGGAGACACTAATCTAATTTTACTTTGATTCCTTCTGCCTACTTGATGGCAATATTCAGACACACAGCTGCCATCCCCGGAGTACCCACTACTCTACTGCCTATGCTCCCCACAGCCAAATTCGGAAACTGTTCACTCTCCTTGGAGGAAGCTCACTTACGATTACCACAGGCCACAGAGCCTTCCCTGATGGGTCAGAGGACTTGCCCTTCAAATTAGAGAATTAACATTTGATGAACAGCTACAACATTCTCCAGACTTTTCAATAGGCTCTTATTGTGGCCTCAAAAAATGCTCAGATGATATTCTACTTAGAGATTCTGTTAAACAAAATAACTGTAGTACATTTGCTGCTACTTAATTCTCAAAAATTCACAATAATGCTATCACAAAATGTTCTGCTATACAATATACAGCCAACAGATCTTGCTTTTGAGCAGGGTAGACTTGATTTCTTTAATGAGCAATCATTCTCACACCACAACGCTGTGCAATTTTATCCAGTTTTTCATATGTTCTCAGGGAAGGGAAAATGGAAGGAAAAAGTCCAACTACTATCTCCTGTTTGTCTCCAAGGCCATCAACTGGGAGCTGGATTGGAAATGGCACAGCTTGGACCCAAACCAGCACCCACATGGAATGCCAGAACCACAGGCAGATAATTAACGTGCTATGCCACTGAACTGGCCATCCTTATCTGAAAATTTCAAGAATAAAGGTACTCACACAGAGCAAAATATCTCAGATTTGATCCTTGTACAGGAATCCTTGTAAGGCAGCTTTTACACATACACATACACACACATACACACATTTACACATACACACATAGATAATTTATAATTAACCTCTTGCTATATCAGAATCTTAGAATTAAAATTAGATTTCTCAAAGCTACCACTGAGGTTTTTTTTCTTGTCATTGTCATACCAACATTATTGTTCCACTCCTGTTAAAAAAAGGATAGAGTAGGGCCGGGGACAATAGTGTACTAGCTAAAACCTCACCGGGATCCTATATTCATATCCTGGCTGCTCTACTTCCCATCCAACTTCTTGCTTCAGCTCTGGGAATGCAGGCAAGGACAGCCCAAAGCCTTGAGACCCTGCACCTGCGTGATAGACCCGCAACATGCTCCTGACCTCTGGTTTCAGATCGGCTCAACTCTGGCCTTTGTTGTCATTTGGGGAGTGAACCAGCAGACAGAACAGTTTTCTCTCTGTATCTCCTTCTCTCTGTCTATCTGTCTTTGTAACAACAACAATCTTTCAAAGAAAAAAGGAACAATAATCTGCTAAAACTCAGCTAATATTGATGAAGTGCACTACACATTTTATGGTTGTTACAAAACCAGTCCTGAAATGTTTTTATGTAGGCCTTACAACCTGGATGAAATTCAATGTCAAGGGGAGATATATGTGAAAGTTTATATATCATGTATATATAGCAATAATAAATTGCAGTGAAGTTTAACACATTTATTCTAAACTAGTAAAGCACAGGTGTACTAACAACTTCATTTCCTAAGCTTTGTATTCTTCTGAATCCATCTTCAATATCCCAAATGAACCTAACATATAATATGTCTCTGTTGCTGATACCAAATGAGATTTTTTTTACCTCTTTTTACTATGATCATTTTATGATACATTTCCTAAGCCCTGGGATTTCCTTTATCCCCTCCCCAATTCTTCCCCACCCACGGAGTTCCCCTACATCACTAGTATAGTATACTTCTTCACACACAGTCATATGACCATCATTCCGGGCATGGACAAAGGCAGAGAGTCCAGCGTCCTATTGTCAAGATATACTAAGCTGCTTCATTGGGAGTCCATTTTTGAATGGAAGTAGAGATGCATACTTCATTGGATCCTCACATCTGGATAGGACAGTCTCCAATACACAGTTACTATACATCCCCTTGCACATTACTCACTCAGTAGTATGTTATTTCACTCCATGTTTTCCTACATTTCCATTTTTCTTCCTGTGGTTGATTTTGTTTTGTGGTTTTTCATTTCAGGGCATGTAGAGTAACTCTGTAATAAGAACTATCATATCCACATGGGAAGATACAATGAAATATGCATCTCTACTTCCAAATTAAAAACAGACTCCCAATGAAATTGTGAAATAGGATGCTGGACTCTGCCATTGTCCATATCTACAATGCCAGGATACACTGAAACAGCAGAATGAAGCACTTTTCACAGATTCTGAAGGACTGTATTATAATACTAGAAAGCAACAGAGGAATCACTAAAGAGGGAGAGTGCTTAGAGGAAGAGTAAAGGAAATCCCAGAGTCTATGGAACTGTATCTTAAAATAACAAGAATATATTAATAACAAAAAGAGCAGAAACTACCTAAACATTAACTGAAAGCTAACATAAATTCCTAGCAACTAGCCAACCTGTAAGACCATCTGCCCATTCCCTCTCAGTTTTACACTTACAAAAGTGCTTTTGACATTTTATTTTCATCAGTGACCTAAGTAGATTCAGACAGAAATGACATCTCTTTGCTGAAACACTGTACCACTCTGCAGGGTCAAAATATTTGTTTATTTTTATTGCAAAGTCTGATGTAGATAGAGGGGAGCAGAAGATCCTCCATCTGATGATTCACTCCCCAAGAGACCACAATGGTTGCACCACAACAGCAGAAGAGCCGAATCATAAGCCAGGAATTCCTCCAGGTCTACCATGTCGGTGTAGGTTCCCAAGGCTTTGGGCCGTCCTCCACTGCTTTCCTAAGCCACAGGCAAGGAGCTTGAAAAGAGGCACCACTGGGATTAGAAGCTGCACCCATATGGGATCACGCTGCGTTCAAGCCTGAGGACTTCAGCTGCTAGGCCACTGCACCAGGCCCTAGTGCCTATTTCTCATTAGTTTTAGGGTTAGCTTGAATAAGAGCTAACACCCTTATAAACTACAGGGGTATGAATTTTTTAGTAGTGGTTGCTGTTGCAGTTTCCAGGTTTATTAAAATAACAAAATGAGAGACTCAATTCAGAGAATTTTACGTCTCTCCTTCCAATCAAGCCAAATAAAGTAGCTGTATTCTGCTTATAAAACACTAAAAATGTCCTTCTCTTATTAATATCAAACCAAAACAAAAACCACACAACATACATTAGAGCCCTAAATTCACAGTCAAGAAGAATGTGATGCAAAAGAAAAAAAAAAAAGAATATTACAATGGAGCTGGCACTGTGACACAGCGTGTTAACTACCACCAATGACACTGCCATTCCAGAGAGTTCATGGAGCAGCTGCCCTACCTCTGATTCACTTTCCTGCTACTGTGTCTAGTAATTCACCAAAGCTGGCACAAGTACCTCCTGCATCCTTGTGGGACACCCAAAAGAAGCGCTAGACCCTGGCTTTGGCCTGACCTGGCCCTGGCAGCTGCAGCCACTGAGGGAGTGAATCAGTGGACAGATGATTGATCAGACTCTCTTGCTCTTTTTCCCTGACCTTTTTCTCTGTATTTCTGCCTTAAAAGTAAATATGATGATAATCTTTATCTCTTAGATATTCTTACTGGTAAATCAGATTTCATAGAGAAGGAGAGAGAGAAAAAGATCTTTCAATGGCTGGTTCACTTCCCAAGTGGCCACAATGGCATGGGCTGAGCTGATCCAAAGCTAGGAGCAGGTAGTTTCTTCCAAGTCTCTATGTGTAGGTGCACCATCCCAAGGCTTTGGGCCATCCTCTAATGCTTTTCCACACCATAAGCAGAGAGCTGGATAGGAAGTGCTAAGTTGGGAAACAAAATCGGTGCCCATATAGGATCTCGGTGTGCTGAAGACAATGACTTTCGCCACTAGTTCACTGTGCTGGGCCATCTTCAGGCATTTTTCAGTAGACCCCACAGGGTTACCAATAGCAAGGTCCCTCTACCACAAGAGCAGGAATTCAACTCACGTCTTCTCCAATGTCTATGCCTACACTACCCAGGGGTCACACACAAGCAAGCTGTCATCTCTCAAAGTGTATTTTCGATCACAAGAGCATTAGATGAACAGCAAGAATGGAACTTCATCTCACATCTAAGTTTTCACGCACAACAGTTTATCTAAAATATTTCCCAAGCTCAGTTTAGTTACCTCTGCTTCTACATTCACATTTTGCTTCAAAGGCAACTTCCAAATGTCAACACGGCCATGCTGAGCAGTAGCTTGCATAGCTGTAGGGTCAGCACAGTGTCCTTTCTCTGAATTTAAGAAAAGAGGATGAGAAACTGTCACAACTCTCCAAGAATCAATATACAGGTACAACACAGTGATAAATGATGTATACCATGAACCAATCAGAATGATTTATTAGTCCATGACATAGGTTTTTATTACACAGATGTTGGTTTTCCATACATTATAGCCCTTTAATTTACAAAAGCAAGGCAAACTGATTACTAGAAACAAATATTTCCTTAAGGAAAGAGTTAAAACTAAACTGTGTAGCCAATCTGTAAAGAAGAAAGGATCCAAGGTCATGGGAACAACAGCCAGGAAACCTGTGTGGTCTGCAGTACAGAAGAGCAGTAAACTTCCTTCGGGACTAGGGAGAGGACCAAAAGCTGGGTTCCAACTTTGGTTCCCCACCCTCTCTGGCCATGACCATCAGGATCACTCCAGAAACCCCTCAAAACATACAAACAAACAGACAAACAAAAAGCCTAGCACACTTAGAGAACAACAAGGAAAGCTTAGAACGAGACAGGAAATGGTCAGCATGGATTCACTTATACCTCACTAGGTGGGACACAAAGATTAGTCATTTTTCATTAGGGCTTTGAAGATTTCTCTGCACACCTCTCCTAAAACTGTTCTGCACTTCAACTGTTGACATATGCCTTGTTAGAGTCATAAGCCAGTTTAGACTATCCTAAAGTCTGCCAAGTTCAGCAAAATTATGCTTCAACACTATAATCTGCTAAAGAAAAAAATGAAACTAGACAAGAGACAGCTGAATGTCTACCCTATAGCCATTTTAAGGTGTATAGAAGCCGGTAGTATACAAACTAATATTGAAATGTCAATGAAGAAGTCTCAGTACATGGTTAAACACGTGCATTTTTTTTAAATGTTGGTCACTCAATACCATGTCAATTAATTACATAAATGTTATAAATCATTGCTGATGTTATGTCGGGGCTTTTAATTGATTAGGGCAATGATCTGCCAGCTCTACCTTCTGACCAGAAATGGTCTCCTCAAGAAACCGTTGAACATATCTGGACAAGAAGATGCTGGACTTTATGCTTGGTAGATGCTTGCAATGAAAGAATCTCAACTGAATTTGAACTGTGGCAATGCAATAAGGTGGAGGAATCCACAACTGGGGGAGGGTTATGGGAGGGGTGGCAGAAATCCCAGGGCCTATAAAACTGTGTCACTTAATACAATGTAATTAATAAAAAAAAAAGAAGAAGAAGAAAAAGAAAGGACATGGAGAAATAACTCTCAGAAAACATGATTCAATGTCAAAAGCAAAGAAAGTGAAAAACTTAAATAAAGCAGTCGTCACTACATAAATATGTATATATGTACATCAATGAATATGTGTATAAACACACACAAATGCAATTAACAGCATAACATAATGCCACTGAGAGCAACACAACAGGCTAAGAGCTACAATGTCTCAGAAACAGCGAAGACATTCGAGGAATACGCTCACAACATGCTCACAACATGTCTCTAAACCATCATGCCATCACCATCTGCCGACCCTGCCCAGGCACTGATGTGCTTGGACCAAAAGCAGCAGTCTCCTTTCCTTCACCAACACAGGACACAGGAAGAAAAAGCAGAACAAGAACTGAAACATGTGTTCCACCCATCGACCTCCATACTTCAGTCCTCAACACCGAATCCCAGGCCTACATGGCCATGCATCACTCTCACTATATACTCATTGTTGGTTCAAAAGAGATGTCACAATGCAGGCCACTCCTGCATTCTTTCTCCTGCTCTCTGCCAACCTGAGATGCTTTTCAAAAAACAATCAACAAATCTGTTTGGGATATATTCCTATGAGTGCTATTGCTAAACTTCTTACTTCATCTATTCAGCTTCCGAAATGCAGAAAGTTTAGAGGAATAACTTTAAGTTTTTTAAGGTTTAGTGTTGTTGGAAGAACAGATATACAGAGAAAAAAGAAGAAGATCTTCCATCCACTGGATCCCTCCCCAAGTGGGTGCAATGGCTGGAGCTGAGCTGAAACCCTTGCCTTGCAGGTGCTGGGATCCCAAATGGACACATCAAGTCCCAGCTGCTCCACTTCCCATCCACCTCCCTGCTTGTGGCCTTGGAAAGCAAGAGAGAATGGCCCAGTGTCTTGGGACCTTGCACCTGCATGGGAGACCCGGATCAAGCCACTGGCTCCTGACTTCAGCCTGGCTCTGGCAGCCACCTGGGGAGTGAACCAGCGACAGAAGACCTTTCTCTCTCCCCATCTCTCTGTGCATCTGACTTTCCAATAACGATAATCTTTAAAAATAAGATGCACAAAATGAAAAACTTACACATTCACTTTAAAATGTCTTTGTACCAAAACCTTTGTAAATTCCATGTTCCACACAATTTTTACAATACCCTATATCCTTTCTTCCTTCTATTCTCTGTCAAGGTCTCAAATATTATAGAAGACTTTAATGAACCAGTAGTTCTCTTACCATTTGGCTGATGTTCCATCCTTCTTCTCTTCTTGCTTCCATTAAGATCATTTCCTCTATCTTTTATCTTCCAAGTTTGCAAAAGTTTAAGGCTCGTCTCTCAGCTGCTTCTTCCAAAGACAGCACTTTGAGGCAAATGTGACCAAATCATGCTGGTCTCCCCTCTCTGGGCTTTCTTCTTCTTGACTCCTCTCCTAAGGACAGATTCTGTTGTCAACACTTGGGTTTTCAGAAGAATTGTTTCTTATGTTTTGTTCAGACTGTTCCCTTATCTTTAGCAGGACTGTGTGACTCAGTCTACCATTATCAGCATCAGACTCTGCAGTGTGGTTATTTACAACAGCTTCAACAAGCTTTGATCTTTCTGTCTACCAAGACACAAATGGATTCTTTCAATTTCTAACAAAACATAAGACATGATTTATTTAAAGACAAAGTCCATTTGCTTACAGAAGACAAAGTCACAAATGAGTGTATGGTCAAATCGGAGGGACCAGTGCTGTGGAGTAACCAGTTAAGCCACCCTGCTCCTAGCCTGGGAAAGATGTTGGCCTAAGTGCTTGCTTCACTGCCACCCATGTACTTTTTTTTAAATTTAATTTAAATTTTTTCTATTTTTTTTTTTTGACCCAAGTGTTAAAGCCTTCACATTCTGCTTTCCCAGGCAAATCACAGGGAGGTGGATCAGAATCAGAGCAATTGCAAGGAGAACTGATGCTCTGATGTGGGATGCCAATGTCACAGGCCGTGGCTTATCTCTTCACCACAATGCCTGCCCTATATTTCATACCTTTAGCTGTAACAACACCATTTATAGAAGTTGTAAGAAACAATCACGTACTTAGGGTAGGTTACATAAATTCAATCATATCATAAAATTCTCAAAGATGAAAAGTCACAGGTTTAAATATTTAGGTTCCACATCAGAGTGCGAGGTTTGAATTGCAGCTCCAGTTCCACCCCAGTTCCCACTAATACAGAGAAGCAATGAATCAACCAACACAGGCCCCCTGTGACCCTCATGGGAGATCTAGATTGAGTTTCTGTCTCCTGGCTTTTGCCCAGGACAGTCCTGGCCACTGCAGGCATCTGGGGAGTAAACCACCAATGGAGTGATGGCGCTCACTCCATGCGACTCTCAAATAAAACAAAACTGATTTTTCTACAACATTTTGGTGGTGTGAGTGCCTAAATATAAAAGGTGTGTGTGTGTGTGTGTGTGTATGTGTGTGTGTTCGCGTGCATATGCACATGAAGAAAAGTTTTAATAAAATTAATCCTCAAACCTTTTTGATGACTAAATCTTGGGTAGTGATCTCTCATTTGAATGAAACAGAAAGCTGCTCTGGTGATGGAATGGAGGAGAGTGTAGTCTTTTCTGGTCTGAAGAAGTTTAATAATTGTACTTCTCCTGGTTTCTGAAAAAAAAAAATATCAAACTGTTTTGGTTCTGTAGGC
>NW_024465293.1:0-14166 GCF_017591425.1 Ochotona curzoniae
CTACTGTACATTCCCTTAAATGAAAAGTCATGATACAAAAGCAACAATAGATGTTGCATGCCCGATGTGGGGCATGCTCCGAGGGTCCTATTCAAGCAGTTTTGATAGTCCAACAGTTCTGAATTGCTGCCAATCTCGCCATTCCAAGCACTATGAAATCTCTTCAGAATCCACTGGCTGACATAATCTCTTCATGATTGGAATTCTGAGATCAGCAGTTTAGTTGGAGGGATCTGCAAAGAAACCTTGTCTGAGGCGATCCAAGACCTGATTCTTGTGTGTGTTTGTGAGTACAGGGTCAGACACAGTCCATCGCCCAATCAGTTTATGCACATGCTGGTCATTGCAATTGCTGGGTCAGTTCTGTTTCCAGCCCTGTCTTTCACACAAATCAATGGTTTTTACAGTCTGCTCCTATCTGGCCTGCTTCATACTCAGCCCTGAAGAAACTAGTGGGAGCTGCAGCTTAGTGTGGATGATTCCCATAACCCCCACCAAGCCTAACCCCCTACCCTGGTTCCCATGCTTGCCAGCATGTACCACAGACTTGTTCAGTCTGTCCCACATCCCATTTAAATCTCTCCTACATGTCAATGGCCATTGAAGCCTAGATCAACCCAACCAGCCCTCCTATCCAGTCCACACACATACTGGCAGGTGCCCTTCTGTCTAGCCACCCCTGTCCTGTCCTGGTTTTCATGCTCTCCAGTGGGAGTGGGAACCCAAGAGGGAGGTGCAAATGGTTTCACTACTAGGCCACTCCCACTCCAGGATTATGCACTCTCCAGGTGGTTCTGGAGTTTACCTTGACAGATTTAGCCTCCAATGCCAGCTTCTTCCAGCTGATGCTGTGGCAAAGCCCAACCAACGGTAACCCACTCTAATTTCTGTTTCCACCAGTCAGAACAGTCAGCCCAGTCTGACTTTTCCCTGATCTAGCGAACATGAGGCCCACAGATATTGTAGCACAGCCTGGTCTGGTCTGCCCATATCCCAACTTGTGCTTTCCAGTGGGAAAGCTGTCCAGTAGGGGAGCCCATATTCCCCTACCAGCTTTGCTCCTTCCCAATCTGGTTCCCATGTGTGCTAGTTGGGCATTGTGGTCACATCTGGTACAGCTCATCTCATCTTGGCATTCCGTAATATGCACTGTTATGTGTTTTGAGCAAACCTGGCCCAACCCACACTCTGTTTTGGTGCTTAGTTTCACCACCAGGTGATGTAAGCTGGTTCAGGCTGGTCTCCCCATGAACTATGCCAAATGTGTGGCAATGGGTACCTTTCTCTGGCCAGGGTTGTTTCCTGTTGTGGTTCTTATGTTCACCTGCAGGGATGGTGTCTCAACAGAGGAGTTTCCCAAGCAACTCCATCAAAACCTCTCCCTATTCCAGATTTTGCACATATTGATATAGCCATGGGCCAGCCCTACTTAGCTTACTTCCTATGCTGGCAGGAACAGTGGTCATTCCTTGCTGGCCTTCAATCCCTTCCTGTTCATACCACTGGATGTTTCAGCCCAGCCAAGCTTTACCCATACCCAGACACTGCTCACACATGACTCAGTAAGGTCGAAGACCTAGCCTAGTTTGTCTTACATCTGCTCTGGGGAATCTGGGTAGATGTACCATGAGATGGTGCTAGAGTCTAGCCTGGTTAGGTGCCCCCATCGCCAGTTCAGACTTGTGCCAAGGGAGATTGCCTAGATTCACCTAGGACTTCATCACCACTGGCAATAGTGATCATGGCCTGAGTCCCCATCATTGAGTCCAGCCTGTCTTGGGTACCTTCTGCAGCACACAGCTTTAGGAGACTCCATCTGCCCCAGCCCCATGGCCGGACACTGGATTAGATTTTAATTTTATACCTAGATTTTAATTCTATATCCTTGACAAAATGGCTGCTCTTAGAGATCATATCAAGAGTTGTATTTAATCAGACACAAACATTGTTCATAGGATACAAAACTAGGTATTCCTAAGTTTATATTTAGAAAATATTTATCTCACTTACATCAAAATGTAAGGCGTAGAAATCTCTGCTTGAATACTCATTGCTACTGGGAGTTCTGTTATAGCAAGTTACTGAACATGTTTGGCAAGTATCTTTTTGTTCTGTTTTGTTTGTAAGTAGCTGTTACTTAGCTTATCCAGTATCCCATCCCTTTGGATTAGTGGTGGGGGTGGGTGAAGTTGACAATAAATTAATAAATAAAAAGCTTAAACCTTGGAAATACTGCAGTTTCAGGCAGAGAAAGCAAAAGGAGGAGTGGGGGGAGAAGTGATTGTGGCAGCTCGGATTCTCAGTGAGGAAAGCTGGCTAGGGAACTTCACACAGATGAGGGTGAAGGAAGGAGTGAGATGTGAGAAGTAAGAGGAGTACAGTGTGATTTAGGGGGTGGAGGGAGTGGATGGAAATAGTGATTGTTGATCTGAGTGAATATTGTTGCATTACAGGCAGTTGGCTTATGCTGTAGGCACAGGGAATATCCAAGTGGCTGCAACAGCCAGAGCTGAGCTGATCTCAACCCAGGCTCCAGGGACTTCTTCCAAGTTTCCAATGTGGATAAGAGCTGCAAAGCTTTGGACCATCCTCCACTGTGTTCCCAGGCCCAAAGCAGGAAGTTGGATGGGAAGCAGGGCCACCAGGACAGGAATCACTGCTCAAATTGGATCCTGGCTCATGTAAGGCAAGGACTTTTAGCCACTAGGCTACTGTGCCAGGCCCAAATGACAGATTTTTTTCTATAATGACAAAATGCAAGGATGAATATGGGCTACACTCATATGAAGTTTTGAAACTGCAGATAACCTATAGCCCCAGGAACAACATCAGAGCTATACAAAATCAGGCCTAGGAAAAGACATATAGGGCTTGAGACATGAGGAGACAGACAAAGCTTCTATAAGTTTCTAAAACACAGAATGAAATACAGATATCTGATAAACCAGCCCAGGAACTGGGGATCCATTTATAGCCTCAAGTGTTTGTGTATACTAAAAATCAGCCACTGTGGCAATCCATTAACAAAATTAACAACAATTAGGGGTCTGGAATGATGGCTCAGTGACTAAATCCTCAGCTTGCATGTGCTGGGATCCCATATGAGCGCCAATTTAAGTGCCAGCTGCTCCACTTCCCATCTCGCTCCCTGCTTGAAGCCTGGGAAAGCAGCAGATGATGGCACAATCCTCGGGACCCTGCACACACATGGAATGCCTGGATGAGGCTCTTGGCTTCAGATCAACTCAGTTCAGGCTATGGGGTCCACTTGTGAAGGGAACCAGCAGATGGAAGGAAGATATTTTTCTGTCTCTCCTTCTCTCTGTAAATCTCTCATTCCAATAAAAAATAAATATCAAAATAACAAATAGGAAAAGTCAATAAGAGAAAATACTACATATATAATCAATTCCAGAAATATAAATATCATCCTTTATAAAATTTTTAATTTTTTATGAGCTTGTGAGAGGATTTTCTGAAATACTTAGGAGTATGATGTTCTAAAACAGGACCTGATGCAATAGGCTAGTGACATAACTCATAGATTTGCACACGCTGGGATCCCTTATGGGCACCAGTTCTAATCCCGGCAGCCCTACTTCACATCCAACACCCTGCTGGTCGCATGGGAAAGATGTTGAGGACACACCAACACCATGGGACATTGCTCCAGTGTGAAGACCTGAAAAAGGCTCTGGGCTCCTGACTTCGACTGGCACAGCTTTGGGCATTGTGGGCACTTGGGGATTGGATCAGCAGACAGAACATCTTCCTCTCTGTCTTTCCTTCTCTCTGTATATGTGACTTTCCAATAGAAAATTTTTCAAAATCCTTAAAAAAGGGATGCTTTGAAGCAGAAAGCAAAAGCCACAGACTGTGGAAACCAAAAGCCACAAGCTATGGAAACCAAGTTACAGAAATATATATATATTGCATAACATAGGAAATATAAATATATATCTATAACATATAACACAGCAAATTTTTCCTCTAGGTTGAATCTGGACAGCCCTCTTGTCACTTTGTCTCTGACACACTGTTGTGAATGTGTAATCATGAGATTAAACACAGGAAGGAAACTGTAGCAGAACGATCAAGTTTTAAGCAGCGAAACTATCAATGTACACTAATAACCCTTTTGTGGAAAACCAAAGAAACTGATGAGAGAATCAAGCACGAATTCTGGGCAGGAGATCAATATATACAAATTACTACGTGCTAATAAGAAACAGATATGGAACAATATGAAAACAAAAACGCAGACAAGGTAACCAAGAGAAATGAAGATTGAAAAGATTAATTTAAATCGTATATCGAAACACGATATAAGAACAGTCCGAGAATCTATTGAACATCCAGTGAACTGTAACTAGAGACTCTTATTTTAACTATTATTTAACTTATATTTACTTTTATTTTCAGTGTAACTGGAGACTAAATTTCTTTGTTTGCAGACTTGAACATGAAGCAGACAGGAGAGGCCAGGGGACAGTGGACTTACGGGAGAGGCAGCAGCGGCCCCTGCTGTTGGAAGGCTCAAACTGCAACAGAGGAGGCCGCGCCCAGATTGAGGTGAAGCTCCGCCCCTTACTCCTTGCACTTCTGATTGGCTGCGCATTCTCTGACGCCATGCCAGGTATGTGCGAGCGGTCCAATCACGCGCGCCCTGGAAAGCCTGTGGAAACACGCGGGAAGTTCTTTTCCAGCGCCGCCATTGCCACGTTGCTGGTTAAGTTCCCGGGAAGGCGCAGGTAGCTGAACCGGTGCTGCCCTGTGAGCTCCCTCCCCGCTGGAGCCCCTGGAGGACGCCCGACCCCTCAGGAGCCGGAAGGGTGAGTGTGCGAGCATCTCCTCAGGCCCTGGGGTGGGAGGGCGCTGGTGGCGGCACCTTGGGGTCCTCACCCTGCAGCGCTGACCTTGAACACTAAGACTCACATTTTAACACGTTGTGCAGTGAGGAGGGGAGAGTGCTGCGGACCCTTGGTCCTCGAGGTTTTGTTTTAAGTTGGCCTGATTTTCTTGAGTTGAGACACAGCGTCTCCAGCCCCCAGCGCAGTCCGCAGTGACGCTCCTCCTAAGGGTCTGGGGCAGTTTTCTTGTTGCTGACGCCAGAGCAGCGCAGGCTGCAGCAGTTAGAAAACACAGCCTTGTTTCCCTCACAGCTTTGCTGCCAGGTTGAGGGGCAGCATGTGGTGCTGACGTTGTGCTTGGCAGAGGCCTGGGGTGACACAGCGCCCTTGCACACGAGCGAAGAGAGTGCATGGGGACTCAGGTGAAGGGGCTTCTCTAGAAGAACCTGACAAAGGAGCTGTTAAGGCAGCATTACTGATTTATCCTGATGGCTTCTGGTATGTTGTCACCCGTTGCCTTAACTGTCATAATTGGGATTCAATGCCCCCATGAATTGTGGGTGGAATAAGTCAGGTTCAACAGAGAGCATTCAGGCAGGGAATAAACCCCCTGACCTTCCAGAACTCTCACCTCAGTGCCGAGCGCTGCTCTCTGCTCTCTGCCCTGGAAAATCACCACACTAACCACTGTTTCCTCCAAGATACAATTCAGTAAGTTGTCTTTTTTTTTTTTCTATCAGAAAATTAGCAATAGCACTTTAAAAGAACTGTTTGATGCGAACAGTAGGCACGGGCAGGAAAGCAGTGAATGCTCACCTGACACAGCACAGGAAGGAGTCACTGCCCTGTGTGGGTGTGTGACAGTGGTTCCGATGACATTGGGACTCCTGTGTCTCCATCAGAATGCCTGGGTTTCAGTTCTGTGCAAATGCAGTGTGCAGCTAATGTCCAGGCTGGGAGGCAGCAGACAGTGGCTTGGGTACCAGTGTGGAAAACCTGACTTAGTTTTGGTCTCGAGGCTGTTGCAGGCATGTGGGAAGTGAGAGAGTGGATGAAAAGTATGCCCAGCAAATAAATAAATAAGTAAAACAAAAAACAAAACAAAAAGCTGAGCCTCAAACGTCTTAGAACATCCACTTTTACCTAACTTAAGTGCATGCATTTTGTTCTAAAGTCCTCAACTTGTTACACCCCATTGAAACATTTAAATGGTCCTCAATACACTGTTTTTGTTTCTCTGAGTTTCAAAACATTTTGTAACAAACAAATATGACTAACTTATCCTCTGGCTCACTCATTCACCCTGAAAGATAACAGTAGAATGGGGGTTGCCATTGGAGTGGCAGCTGCTGCTCTAAAGCCTGAGGGCATCTCTTGTGTTCTGTCTATTTTATATCGCTAACCTTGGAGTATGAATATTTTCTTTATCCATCCAGAACTCCATTCCTTGGTGACATATTTATATCATCTAAATGAATGATGGATGCACTGTGGGTCCTCTCAGGCTTGGCTGCCAGGGAGTAAAACCTTGGGAATGGCCCAGTAGATCCTAGGACAGTGTGGGATACAGAGCAGTTTCATTTTGCACCGACAAACTGGTTTAGTTAGAGGATAATTTGTACCAGCAAAGAATCATTGTGAAGATAAAATTTTGGTGGCTTGAGCACTTATAAATTTGTGAGTGTGTTTGTGCCTGGTTTCATAAGTTGTTTCAGGGAATATTTGTGGTGATCCAACTCTGCTGGTAAAAAGAGTAAAATAATTGAGTGTGACTGGTTTAATAAAAAGTATCATTTGGGCTCAATATCTGGGGCAAAGGTTTTTTTTTATTGATTTGGTTTTTTTATTGTTATTAACATTGTATTATGTGATACAGTTTTACAGGCACTGGGGATTCCCCCCAGCCCTACCATACCCCTCCCCCCATAGTGGATTCCTCCACCTTGCTGCATAACCTCAGATCAAGTTCAGTTGAGATTCCTTTCATTGCAAGCATATAATTAGCATAAAGTCCAGTGTCTTATTGTCCAGATAAGTTCAGTGGCCTCTTGGGGAGACCTTCTCTGGTCTGAAGGTAGAGCTAACAGAGTAAAGATCCGGTCAGTTAAAAGCCCCAACAAGGACTCAGTATCAATATACAACATTATGGAATTAATTGACATAGTATTGGGTAAACAATATGTTAAAAATAATGCAAGTTCCATTCTTCGAAACATCTGGGTTGAGACAGTATCAATGACAGGTTCAAAAAATAACAACCAAACAAAAATTACAAGTTAAATCAAGGCAAACATTTGGTATCTAATCTTTTGGGATTTGCTCATTTCCCTTAGCATTATAGTTTCCAGTTGGGCCCATTTAGCCACAAAGAGCTGCATTTTGTTTTTTTTTAATAGCTGAGTAGTATTCCATGGAGTAGATGAACCAAAGCTTTCTTATCCAATCTTCTGCTGATGGGCATTTCGGTTGCTTCCATGTTTTTGCAATTACTGATTGTGCTGCAATGAACATAGGGGTGCATGTTGGTTTGTCGTAAAACAGGTGTTTTGGATATATTCCTAGGAGTGCTATTGCTGGGTCATATGGTATGCAGATTTTGAGTTGTTTGAGTGTCCTCCAGACTGCTTTCCATAAAGGCTGTACCAATTTGCAGCTCCACCAGCAGTGGAGTAGAGTTCCCTTTTCCCCGCATCCTGGCCAGCAAGTGTTGTTGGTGTTCTTGTTTATGTGGGCCAATCTTACTGGTGTTAGGTGGTACCTCATCGATGTCTTAATTTGGATTTCCCTTATTGCCAGGGAACTGGAGCATTTTTTCATATGTTTGTTTGCCATTTGGACTTGTTCTTTGTGAAATGTTTGTCCATTTCCCGTGCCCATTTCTTAAGTGGCTTGTTTGTTTTGGTTTTTTGGTTGTTTTGAAGTTCTTTGTATATCCTGGAAATTAGCCCCCTTTCGACTATGTAGTGTGCAAAGATCTTCTCCCACTCTGTGGGTTGCTTTTTTACTTTGTTGATTGTTTCCCTTGCTGTACAGAAGCTTCTTAGTTTGATAAGGTCCCATTTGTTTATTCTGTTCTCAACTGCTATTGCTTTTGTTGTCCTTCTTAGAAAGTCAGGACCTACTCCTAGGTCTTGCAGGGTATTTCCTACATTTTCTTGCAAGAGTTTGAAGGTTTCTGGATGTAGGTTTAGGTCTTTTGTCCATGTAGATTGGATCTTGGTGTATGGTGATAGATGTGGGTCTATCTTTTTGTTTCTACAGGCTATCAACCAGTTGTCCCAACAACATTTACTAAAGAGGCCTTCCCATTTGCTTGGACTGTCATTGGTCTTTTTGTCAAAGATTAATTGGCTGTATCTGTGTGGGTTCCCTTTTGGTGCTTCTATTCTATTCCATTGATCTTCCTTTCTATCTTTTTGCCAGTACCAGGCTGTTTTGATAACCACTGCTCTATAGTATGTCCAGAGGTCCGGGATTGTGATTCCCCCTGCTAACTTCTTATTCTTCAGGATGGTTCTAGCTGTTCATGGTTTTTTGTGCTTCCAGATGAACTTTTGAATCATTGTATCCAGTTCCGTGAAGAATGTTTTGGGCAATTTGATTGGAATTGAGTTGAAAATATATATTGCTTGTGGTAGTATAGACATTTTAATGATATTGATTTTGCCTATCCAGGAGCATGGGATGTTATTCCATCGTTTGAGGTCTTGTTCAATTTCTTTTTTGAATAGTTTGTAGTTTTCTTCGAATAGGTCTCCTACACTTTTGGTTAGATTTATTTCCAGATACTTCATACTTCTCTCTGTTGTTTGGAATGGTATCCTATTGGTTAGATCTTTTTTTTTTTTTAATTGTTGCTTACATTGTATTATGTAGTACAGTTTTATAGGCGCTGGGGATTCCCCCCAGCCCTACCATACCCCTCCCCCCATGGTGGATTCCTCCACCTTGTTGCATAACCTCAGATCAAGTTCAGTTGAGATTCATTGCTTGCAAACACATGCCTAGCATAAAGTTCAGTGTCTTATTGTCCAGATAAGTTCAGTGGCCTCTTGGGGAGACCTTCTCTGGTCTGAAGATAGGTCTAACAGAGTAAAGATCCGGTCAGTTAAAAGCCCCAACAAGGACTCAGTATCAATATACAACATTATGGAATTAATTGACATAGTATTGGGTAAACAATATGTTAAAAATAATGCAAGTTCCATTCTTCGAAACATCTGGGTTGAGACAGTATCAATGACAGGTTCAAAAAATAACAAACGACCAAACAAAAAATTACAGGTTAAATCAAGGCAAACATTTGGTATCTAATCTTTTGGGATTTGCTCATTTCCCTTAGCATTATAGTTTCCAGTTGTGCCCATTTAGCCACAAAGAACTGCATTTTGTTTTTTTTAATAGCTGAGTAGTATTCCATGGAGTAGATGAACCAAAGCTTTCTTATCCAATCTTCTGCTGATGGGCATTTCGGTTGCTTCCATGTTTTTGCAATTACTGATTGTGCTGCAATGAACATAGGGGTGCATGTTGGTTTGTCGTAAAACAGGTGTTTTGGATATATTCCTAGGAGTGCTATTGCTGGGTCATATGGTATGCAGATTTTGAGTTGTTTGAGTGTTCTCCAGACTGCTTTCCATAAAGGCTGTACCAATTTGCAGCTCCACCAGCAGTGGAGTAGAGTTCCCTTTTCCCCGCATCCTGGCCAGCAAGTGTTGTTGGTGTTCTTGTTTATGTGGGCCAATCTTACTGGTGTTAGGTGGTACCTCATCGATGTCTTAATTTGGATTTCCCTTATTGCTAGGGAGCTGGAACATTTTTTCATATGTTTGTTTGCCATTTGGACTTGTTCCTTTGTGAAATGTTTGTCCATTTCCCGTGCCCATTTCTTAAGTGGCTTGTTTGTTTTGGTTTTTTGGTTGTTTTGAAGTTCTTTGTATATCCTGGAAATTAGCCCCCTATCGACTATGTAGTGTGCAAAGATCTTCTCCCGTGGGTTGCTTTTTTACTTTGTTGATTGTTTCCCTTGCTGTACAGAAGCTTCTTAGTTTGATAAGGTCCCATTTGTTTATTCTGTTCTCAACTGCTATTGCTTTTGGTGTCCTTCTTAGAAAGTCGGAACCTACTCCTAGGTCTTGCAGGGTATTTCCTACATTTTCTTGCAAGAGTTTGAAGGTTTCTGGATGTAGGTTTAGGTCTTTTATCCATGTAGATTGGATCTTGGTGTATGGTGATAGATGTGGGTCTATCTTTTTGTTTCTACAGGCTATCAGCCAGTTGTCCCAACAACATTTACTAAAGAGGCCTTCCCATTTGCTTGGACTGTCATTGGTCTTTTTGTCAAAGATTAATTGGCTGTATTTGTGTGGGTTCTCTTTTGGTGCTTCTATTCTATTCCATTGATCTTCCTTTCTGTCTTTGTGCCAGTACCAGGCTGTTTTGATAACCACTGCTCTATAGTATGTCCAGAGGTCCGGGATTGTGATTCCCCCTGCTAACTTCTTATTTCTCAGGATGGTTCTAGCTATTCGTGGTTTTTTGTGTTTCCAGATGAACTTTTGAATCATTGTATCCAGTTCCGTGAAGAATGTTTTGGGCAATTTGATTGGAATTGAGTTGAAAATATATATTGCTTGTGGTAGTATAGACATTTTAATGATATTGATTTTGCCTATCCAGGAGCACGGGATGTTATTCCATCTTTTGAGGTTTTGTTCAATTTCCTTTTTAAATAGTTTGTAGTTTTCTTCGAATAGGTCTCCTACGCTTTTGGTTAGATTTATTCCCAAATACCTCATACTTCTCTCAGCTATTTTGAATGGTATCCTGTTGGTTAGATCTTCTTCCATCTTGGTGTTATTTGCGTTCACTATGGCTGTTGATTTTCGTTCGTTAATTTTGTACCCCGCCACTCTGCCAAACTCTCGTATAAGTTCTAGCAGTTTCTGTATTGAGTCTCCTGGTTTTTCTATGTATAGGATTATGTCATCTGCATATAGTGAAAGCTTGACTTCTTCGTTTCCTATATGTATGCCTTTGATTTCTTTTTCTTGTCTTATGGCCTCTGCAAGTACCTCTAGGACTATGTAGAATAGCAGTGGTGATAGCGGGCACCCTTGTCTTGTTCCAGATCTCAGTGGGAAGGGTTCTAGCTTTTCTCCATTCAGTATGATACTGGTGTTGGGTTTTTCATAAATTGCTTTGATTATGTTGTGGATTTTCCCATCTATGCCTACTTTGGCTAGAGTTTTTAGCATGAAGAGGTGTTGGATTTTGTCGAAAGCTTTTTCTGCATCTATTGAAACTATTATGTGGTTCTTGTTTTGCAGTTTTTGGATATGGTTTATAACATTTATGGATTTCCGAATGTTGAACCATCCCTGCATTCCAGGGATGAATCCTACTTGATCCAGATGAATGATCTGTCTGATGATTTTTTGAATTCTATTGGCTAGGATTTTGTTGAGAATTTTAGCATCAATGTTCATCAGAGAAATAGGTCTGTAGTTTTCCTTCTCTGACGGTTCTCTGTCCGGTTTTGGGATTAAGGTGATGTTGGCTTCATAGAATGAGTTTGGGAGGGTTGCTTCCTCCTCTATTGTTTTGAAGAGCTTGTAGAGGATTGGGGTTAGTTCTGTTCGGAATGTTTTGTAGAATTCTGTAGTGAAGCCGTCTGGGCCTGGGCTTTTTTTCGTTGGGAGATCCTTGATGACTGTTTCAATCTCTACCTCGGTTATGGGTTTATTTAATTCTGCAGTTGCCTCCGGACTGAGTTTTGGTAAGTGGTGGGAGTCCAAGAACTTTTCTATTTCTTGGTGGTCCTCAAATTTGTGGGAGTACAGTTCTTTGTAGTAATTTCTAATTATTTTCTTAATGATTGCAGTGTCTGTTGTTATGTTGCCTTTTTCATCTTTAATGCTATTGATTCTCACTTTCTCTTGTTTTTTTTTGGTCAATCGGGCCAGTGGAGTGTCTATTTTGTTTATTTTCTCAAAAAACCAACTTTTTGATTTGTTGAATTTATGTATAGTTTTTTTGATTTCTATTTGGTTTATCTCCTCCCTTGTTTTGATGATTTCTTGTTTCCTATTGTGCGTGGGACTCTTGTGCTGCTGTTTTTCCAGATCCTGGAGGTGTGAGGTTAGTTCCTGTATTTGGCGTCTTTCTTGGGCCTTGACATGCGCTCCGATTGCGATGAATCTACCTCGTAGCACTGCTTTGGAGGTGTCCCACAAGTTTTGGAATGTTGTATCAGAGTTTTCATTGGTTTCCATAAATTTTTTGATCTCATCTTTAATTTCTTCTCTGACCCAATGTTCGTTTAATAGCATATTGTTCAATTTCCAAGAGTGCCTATACTTCCTGGGGAGTTTTGAGTTGTTGATTTCCAGTTTCATCCCATGGTGGTCTGAGAGGGTACATGGTATGATTCTAATGTTTTGGAAGTTATTTAGATTCGCTTTGTGTCCTATCATGTGGTTGATTCTGGAGAAGGTGCCATGCACCACTGAGAAGAATGTATAGTCTGTGGCCTTAGGATAAAAAGTTCTATATATGTCTACTAAGTCCAGTTGTTCTATTGTTTGTGTGAGCTCTGTTGTTTCTTTGTTGAGTTTTTGTTTCGTAGACTGGTCCATTGATGTTAAAGGCATGTTGAGATCGCCTACAAGAATTGTGCGGGTGTCTATGTCTTCCCTTAAGTCTGTAAGTAATTGCTTTACATAACTAGGTGCATTGAGATTTGGTGCATAAACATTAATGATGGTGATTGCTTCTTGATGGATCATTCCTTTCACCAGTATAAAATGGCCTTCCCTGTCTCTTTTGATGTTAGTTAGATTGAAATCTATCTCGTCTGAAATTAGGACAGCTACCCCAGCTTTTTTTTCTCGTCCATTGGCGTAAATATCTTTTTCCATCCCTTGACTTTCAGTTTCTTTGCATCTTTTCTGGTTAGATGTGTTTCTTGTAGGCAACAGATGATTGGGTCTTGTTTGATGATCCATTCTATTAATCTCTGTCTTTTGATTGGTGAATTTAGACCATTTGTGTTGAGAGTTAAAATTGAGAGGTTGCAATTTTGCCCTGCCATGCGATTGTGTTTTGTGTGTGTTGTTAACTGTGTAATTGCCTTGTTTGTGTGGGCTTTAGTTTGGAGACCTTCCTATTTGCCATGTTTGTTTGTGGTTTGCCTCCTTTTTTTCTGGGACTAGCGCATTTCTTAGGAGACTTTGCAGAGCTGGTTTTGTGTAAACATATTCTTCTAGTTTTTCTTTGCTATGGAAGCATCTGATTTCATTCTCATATGCAAATGAGATCTTTGCTGGGTAGATTATTCTTGGTTGACAGTTGTTTTGTTTCAGGGCTTGGAAGATCTTTGTCCATTCTCTCCTTGCTTGTAGGGTCTCTTTGGAGAAATCAGCAGTGATTCTGATGGGTTTTCCCCTGTATGTGATCTTTTCTCTACTTCGTACTTGTCTCAGGATTCTTTCTTTGTCTTCGTTGGAGTAGAACTTGAGCACCGTGTGTCCGGGTGAAGATCGCTTTGGATCATGTCTGTTGGGAGTTCTCTGTCCATCCTGTATGCGGGGTGGATTCGTGTTCCAAGTGTTTTGGAAGTTTTCCTGTATAATTTCATCAAGCACTGCTTGCATTCCTGATTCTCTTTCTACTCCTTCGGGGAGGCCCATGATCTGAATATTCGATTTTTAAGGTGATCTTTCATTTCTTGTATCATTTTATTAGTTTTGCTGAGGTTTGTCTCCAGCTGTTTAACTAGCTGGGCACCTTCTTTTTGCGTGTCTTCCGTTTCAGAGATCATTTCCTCTGCCGTATTTATTCTGTTGATCAGGCTTTCAATTTTGAGTTCCTGGTCATCCATTTTGGTTTTGATTTGTTGTATTTCGGCGACTATGTGGTTCCTGAAGTCTTCCTGCTTCTTCTCCTCGTCCCTGATAAATTTTAGCATTAATTTTTTAAATTCCTTGTTTGGTAACTCTTTCATGTCTTCATCTCACATCTCCGATATTGATAATGGCTTTTGGCCCTTATTTGGTGGGGTGTTGGCTCTTTCATCTGGAGCACAACTTTTTGTGGTGTTTTTTCCCATTATGTTGATGTATTTTTGGAGAGGCCAATGAACCCGTGTGTTGAGGGTCCGTCAGGCGCTTTCCTGTAGAGATTGGAGCCTGCAGGTGTGGTGTTGCAGGGTGTGGGAATTTTCAAGGCACCTGACAAAGGTGTTTTTAAAAAAGTGTTATTTAATTTATAGGAAGGTAGATATACAGAGAAGAGGAGAGACAAAGAGGATGATCTG